>NC_136383.1:95412255-95642255 GCF_965140285.1 Lepidochelys kempii
AGCTTTCCAGCTTCAAAGTGTGAAGTCATTTTACTAAGCAAACCTTGATTTAAATTAATGAGTGTTTTGCAAGGATTTGTGTCAGAATATCCTTTGACTTTGTGGGGTATAGCTGCTCTCAGCTTTGCTTTGCAACTTCATGGTTGTTTTAGTTTACCAAAACAATCTGTTCCAAATACACAAGTTCTTACACCATATACTCCTATTACTATACATGCTACAGTAACTTCTGCTGCTGTGGGCCTTATTAACCTTTGTTTGCATGGTAAATTCTATGGAAAGTTGCTGTGGGAGAGTTTTTGTTGCAAGCCATGGAAATCAGAGCAAAATTTGTTAAAAAAAAAAAAAAAAGTGATGGATCAACCTTGCTAGAATAAAGTCCCTTTGGAGAATTGCCCCCACAAAAAGTAAATTTGAGGTATAATTCCTAATCTTCTAGTTAAACTTATAGTAGCTACTTCCCCTCTCTACCTAGTCATCTTTATCAGCTCAAGGTTCCTTATTATTCATTAGCAATATAAATGTGTAAGGAGGTTTATAGAGAGTGCTCCTGCCCTGAAGATCTTACAGTCTAAACGGAGATGTAAAGGCTAAGGGGAGGGGACAACCAGTCAGTAGGGAAAAAAAAGAAGAGGACAAGACTGACAACAAGAGCAAGAAGGGGTTTTCAGATACAGGAACCACCTAGAAAGCAACAGTAGGACATGGACATTTCAAGTTAGGGGACGCTTTGCCACCAGTCCTCCTGGGTCTCTCTGCTAGCATAGGGCTTTTGACTGCCACTGTAGGTCAATTAGTCTGATCTTCTGCCCCTTTCCTGTTGATGTTGATTTCCCTACTCTGTATTAAACTTTCTACATGCTGTTCTCAGTAAAGGGTGCTGTTTTCTTATTCATTCATCCATCAAATTGCAAAAATACCAAATTGTCAGCAGTTTTGAAAACAAACATGAAAATCACAAATTCCTGGCAGATATACAGCTTTTTCCCCCTCTACTGCTGTAACCTCTGGGTCCTCTCATCACCTTTTCTCCACCTCACTGCACCCCATCACTTTTCTTCACAAGCTGACACATGCAGCTCCAGCCATCTTTCAGCTTCTCTCTGCTTCATGGGCCCTTTCCCGTCTACCCCAGACCCCTTTGAATCTCAGCTCCAAGATCTGCATTATTCTGTGAATTCAAGTTGTTAGTGAAATGTGTTTTTGGACAAAAATAATACAATCCATGTTATTCAGAGTATTTGTCCAAATATATCAGGGTGAAAAGCAACTCAGTTTATAGGACCAAAAATCTGTACTACCATGTACTTTCTAAATAGGGGGGTTATAAACATTGTTCATTATATCTTTGACAGTCAAGTCCCAATTCAGACATACCCTAAAATAAACTTAAAATGTCTTAAAATTAAGACTCTCTCTAAGTCCAGCAAACAAGGACACCAGTCACTTGCAAAATACATTCGAATCCAAAGATGGAATAGAGAAATCTCTTTTGGGAATAAGATCTAAATGAAGGTACTGTTGATTTTGTGTCGGCAGTATTTAAAAAGAAAGACAGTACCATATGATGGGAGGCATAAAATGGCAATAATGCCATATATCATTTGAACCTGAATGGCAGAGGAACACCAGTTAAATGTTCAGCACTGTAATACTCATTGTAGCTGAAACAAGTCTTCACCAATAGGCATCAATGATACGTATATGTGCGTGTGTGCACAAAATCTTTTTAGAGTAGATTTTTTTTCCCCCCAATTACTCTCATCCTGTGGTCAATGGGCCAGCCAACTACTCTTTAAAAATGTGAAAACAACATAGTCAAAACCATCATAAGCAGTGCCCAAAACATTTTGTGCAACATAAGAAAACAAACTAATACAGCTAGTTCCTTAGAGTAGCAGCAAAGTCTTATTACTTTGATCAATAAACAGTGAAGTTCCAACATCACCTTTTGCATATCCTGTTTCCACAAAGCTTGTCTACTTCTCGGTCATCCTGGGAGTTTTGCTGAAGATACTAAAAATATATGTATCACCCAGTTCTCTCAATTTACATTTAGTTTCTTCAAAAATCCTTCTGCTCTTCTACTAGGTCTGGCCCATAGTCAAGAAGAAGTCGGATATTTACCAGAGAGTTTATTTCTCTGGGTTGCCTTGCCACCTTTAGGACTTCCTCTATATCATTGACATTGCACATTACATCAAGCTGGTAAATAAAGACAGTTGATCTTTCATCTTCCTAATGAGCAAGAAAATTAGAATTACAACATCGCAGAAGCTAGCAGACCCCCCCCCAGTGTCTCCTTTAAATGGGAATTCATCCCAGCCCACATATTCATTGCAGATGTTAAATCATGGCAACCAACTGTAGCTTCTATGGTAGCTTCTCTCCCATTGGGTATAGTAAGTAGGGGTCCCTACTATTAATCCATCATTCATAGTGGATTGTTTCTTAAACCTGCAAAAGATCATATCTTTAGGTTATGACTTTTTTAACTCCCAGAGATCTAATTATTTTTAATTAGACTGATTTAAGTGATTCTTTACACTCTCAGTTGGAAACCCCAAGCCTTAGTAAAGTAACTCTTGGTGTGGGGAGTTTAGAGAAAATGGCTCCACTTTCAGCAAAGGGAGTGGTTAAAGGCATACCATTAGAGTCCTAAAAGAATGCCCAGACAACTTAAAATTGAACTGCGGATGCAAAACTAAAGCTTTGAATTTTGGTGTTCCCACTGCGCTACTGTGCTTTTTAGAGCTTTGTTAACCTTTGGGCTTTGCTTTCTGAACCAGCATAACTAAGCAAGGAACCTTGGCTTTGGGAGTACCATCTGGCAGTTGAGAAGTCGGGGAAGTGAAAGGCTGTTTGTCCCACAGTACCAGCAAGATATATGATGGTTTTAGTAGTTATAATATGCCCCAACCATTTTAACAATATTAACATCCAATTTGGGACCAAAAGCAGTTCCACCTTTATGAAAAATGAAGAATTTGTGTGTGTTTATAAACATGAGCTTCAGCCACTTGCTTTCATATTTCTGGCAGGTAATGGGAAAGCACCAGCATAGCATCAGCTGAGTTTCATTAAAAAGATCTAGAACTGCATATTATCAGCCTACTGATGACACCACAGTCCAAACGGGTTCATTGGCTGCCCCCATAGCCTTACATACATACACACACTAAATAAGAGGCATAAATACAACCCTACATAACTTCCGGAGAGATCCCTCAGAAGAGATGTGCAATCCAGCACTGCGCACACACACACACACACCCCCTCCCTCCAATAAATAGAAATGGAAACTCAAATGAGGTCCCATCCACCTTGCTAAGGTCCCACATTGGTTCTACATAAATTCACTCAATGGTATCAAATGCTGCTAACTGCTCTAAGAGATTCAACAGGACCACCTGATCCTTTCCCTTTGCTAACAGGAGATAATAAGCCAGAGAAATAAATTCAGTCTCCATTCTCCATCCAATCTGGAATCCTAATGTATAAGGATCAAGAATTTCCATGACTTCCAAATGCCACACTGGCTTTGTCAACACCACCTCCTCAGTAAGCTTGCAAAATAAGATTGGGCAATATTTACCAAGATCTTCAGTAGCAAGAGACGGTCATTTGAGTAGGGGCTCCGAACAGTTATTCGGCTGGATCCAGGTAGCATCTACCTTCTCCTTTATAAAATACTGGCAATCAGCAATAATTGACCTCTTCCTGCTTGATTTCACCTCCTGTCAGAATCATAGGCCCAACAGACAAGTCACATGAGATTTCCAGTCAATGTTGAAGAGCTCTATCTAGATATTTACACTGATCCCATCACCAGAGCATGTGAGTGCCAGAGAGTTGTCATCTTCATGGATATTAAAGTTGCCCAGGACAGTTATTCTCAGTGATTTCAGCAACAGTCTAGATAATTTGTTCATCTTGTCTAGGAACTCAGCAGGGCAGCTCTGCACAGCTGTTCCCAATTTAACCCTGTCCTGAGAATCTAATGAAATGAACAGATACAAAATAAATATTTTTGGAGTGAAACATTTTCTGCTTGCAGTCAGATGGAAGTAGCACAGATACAGCATCTCCCTTATCCTCTCCACTCATGCTAAACCAAAATGTCCATTTGGAAAGCACTTTTTTTAAACCATCCAGGCCTTGCTACATTGTCCGGCCAGGATTTCAGGCCTTATACAGGATTACATCATGGATGATGGTGGCTTTATTAGCCATTTAGTTTGCATGGAATGGTATGAGCTGAAGGAGTAAGTCCCCATCAACTGAAGCCTGTCCTTCTAAGATAAGACCCCAAACAAGGCCTTTAGGATAGAGAAATGTAATCCACTTTGCTATTGTCTAGAACAGGGGTTCTCAGAACAAATTTTTTGGTGGCCTCAGTAGCCACCAGCAAGAGTTGGTGGCTGCTCTCACTTTTTCCCAAAATACTTAATTACCTTTAGGAAAAAACAAATAAATATGCACATACTAGCTAGCAATGAATAAATTACAATGATTTCGATGTGTGTAAGTCTGTTGTGAAAAGTGATATTAACAAACATACAAGTATCACTTTTCACAGCAGACATACTCAACCCTGGCAAGCCTAGGGACAAATTAAGCCCCAGATAGGAGGTTGGGAGAGGCAGCAGGGGCCAGGGAAGCAGCAGGGGGCTGGAGCCTAAAGCCCCAGAGCCTGAAGCCCCATGGCCAGGGGACGGGGCCTAGGGATGGAGCCCAAAGCCCCACGGCCAGAGCCTTCCACCCTGCCAGCCCAGGGCTGAAGCCCAAAGCCTGAGCCCCACCACCCTGGGAAGGTGGGGAACTCATGGACTGCCTGCTTCTCCAGTGTTGTGCCCCTGGTGTCTCCAGAGGGGGGCAGGGCCCAACCCCTGCTGGTGGTCCCAGCAACCAACACCAAGGCGGTGCATCCAGGAGCAACAGGGAGGGGGAGATGCCCCTACTTTACTCCATCAATCACAGTCCAGGAGGCTGTGGTTGCCAGAAAAGCCCCCAGTGGCCAAATGCAGCCACGGTGGCCGCATTTGAGAAACGCTGGTCTAAAGAAAGGATTCCTCCTGTCTCAGCTCCTCAGGCCCATCCCACAGGGATTGGAGAACACGAGTCCTCCCTTTTTCCTTACCCAACCTCTGGCAGCAATGCACAACCATCTCAGCCACCTTAGCAGGGGTGTAGGAACTCCACGGGCAGAGTGCAAATGCTCCATAAATCACCATCTCTCTTCCTCCCTCCTTCCCTAAAAGGAAACACCAGACCCTTTCTAACAATACAAACAAACCAGTCCCAAAAGATCACCACATTAAACCTGGAAGCCTCACCTAGGTAAAAATAAAATCCCATAGAGGGGGCTTCCCTTACAGTGCCCATCAAACCCACACCCAAATACTGTGTCTAACTCACACATCTCCAATTGCCATAGAGTCAGTGCTTCATCCCAGTCAGATAGGGAGGTTGCTGAACCTCCCTTTTCCCTTGCCAAGCAGGTTGTGTTGAGAATTCACAAATAATGTAAGGAGAGATCCCCAGAAACCACCTCATCCCTCCAAGCAACCCAACCACCTTTTTAAAAACAGTCACCCCGTGTCATTTTCCCTTCCCCTGCAACTAGCCTTCACATACACAAAAATAAACCTTCTCTACCACTTTGTCCTCCAGATATCCAGAGCCTCCTAATTCTCTCAAGTTAACATCAGACTTCCTTGTTCAGTTCTGAGGTGATGAGTGGACTATTTAGAGTGCATTTAAAGATCAACTACAATGTTTTCGTAACAATTTTTTCTCAGCTTCATCAATATGCTACACTCCAGTAGCCAGACTGAAAAGGTCCTTCAGCACATTTGTTAAATTAATATTCTCAAAAGCCCTTTGGAGCCTAGCTATGGTGGGGGCATTCAGCATATTACCAAAGTTGAAACAATTTCATAAAGTTATTTGCATGTCAACTAAGTGTCATGTAGTTACTTTAATTTCTTACAAAGATCTTGGTAACTAGCAAGAATGGACCAGTAGAAATTTCCTCATAAATAATCATCCACCTTTTCTTGTTCAGTTACTTCAACAATATTGATCTGTAGTCACCACACTCCCTTCTGAGGTACTATGCTGGTGTGCTAACAGAGTAGTGAAGTCAGAAATTGAGCCAATAGAAAGCTAGCTTTCTAAAATTGCTGCTATATCACATAACTTTATAAGAAAATATGGGGTAGGTAAGACAAATTGAAGCTCGAGTAAGTGTGTGGGAGCTCTAAGAAAACCAGCACAAAGTACAATTATGTCTTCCTTCAGAAGGTCAGAGCCCACAGAGACATCAAACTGGGGCCAAGATTTTCAGGAATGAACAAGGACATCAGAGCTTCAGTTCTGGGGTGTCTGGCTTGTGACACTTTGAAAGGACCTGATTTTAAGAAAGTGCTAAGTACACTTGTCTCACATTGGACAACCAAAAATAGAACCATACAAAATCACTCGTAACTTCTGAAAATCTTGCTTTGGACTGTTAGCCAAAGCTACAAAGACTTAAGTATTTTACCACTGTTATAAGAACAATCCCGACAAAACTGATCAAATACATACCATTTTGTATGTATTTAGTGTTACAGAAGTCAAGCATAATGCTATTAGTTTAATTCTCCTACAATGATTCAAGGTCAGGAATAAAGCATTGTATCTCAAAAATACTTCAGAGTTAATCAGGGATGTGGCAGAATCTGCTTAAGAGAGACCCATAATTGAATCAGACCTAATTAACCCATCACCTCTGGAGAAGAGATTAGGATGGTGATACCACAACTGAAATGGATGAGTGTGTTTGGTGGGGGGAGGGAAGAGAGATCAGACTGTTTCCATAATGCCTGGTTTTGTGACAAATTTAGGAAAGAAAAAACCCAATGTTTATGTATTATTAAATGTGCATACTGTAATGAGTCTGCAGTTTCAGACATATTCCAGCATGTTTACATGTTAATACTGAATGTATGATTTAAGTCCAAGAAATGTTTTCTCCCTGATGTGGTTTGGGCTGTTTACAGGGTGCAGAGTTTTTTTTCCATTGTCATTGCTGCTGACCTAATTCAGATTTGTAAGCATTATATTCTTTAAATGGAAAACCTTTGAAAAGTAGTGGGCAGAAAATAGAAAAGAATCCTCAGATACCTCAACACACGCAAAAATACATCAGCTGTTATATATTTGTTGAATGAAATGGCTGCACAAATCAAAAGGAGGGACATTTCCAATTGTAAATAAATCTTATAGGCATTCACAACGGAGAGAGACCACTGCTTAACTTAAGCTTGCTGTTTTATTTTGTGCTAGACAGCTAATATACAGTAATTGCAATTTGTTTCATGCAGTGCCCTGCCAGACTGTTTTAGATTATTTGAAGACTGTACTTCAGCATCACAACCAACTTATGATACCACAGCCAACAGACCATCCATCAGAGGTAGTATATGATGAACATGAGATATATATACTTCCGTTTGAAATTTCATTCAAAAGAAATGTATAGGTCAATAAGTCAGTAGGTACTGGAAGATTACATTTACTAGTAAAAATATATATAAAATCCAGCATTAAACACATTTCCAACATGCAACAAGTTTTTGGATTTACATAACCCTAAGAATGATGGAATAGTGCCACTACTAATTTAATCCAAACCTGCTCCATCCAGCAATGTTCCCTTCCCCCCATACACACTACACTTGTAACATAATGGATTGGTTTTCTCTGATCTTTCCTCAGGCAGAGATATCTCCATTAAAGTCAGACTTAAGATGGTTGAAATTGAAAGGTGGTTATCAGACTTCCTTCATATCTCAAACAATCCCACAATCCCAATTACAGACTTTATTCTCTAGAGTGTCTCTAGTGTTTGATAGATTCAAAACAAAAGGATGGACATTATAAATGCTTGTCACTAAGTTGGGGGGGGGGAGGGGGAGTTAAAATAAGGTTTTTGGTGTTGAAAGGTACTGTATTGAAAACCCTGGAGACTAAAACCTCCACTTATCCAAAGAATAAGTATGGCTTGTGTATCAGCTCTAGAGCAATTTTCCCTAATATTTCCCCCAAAATGCTGCAACCCAGACCTAGAAAGAACATGTCTGGGGAAGATGGCTTTTGGTGTGTAAGCCTTTTTAGAACGTCCAGATCTGAAGTTGACAGCTCTCTCTTCCTGTAAATATTTTCAAATACCTCCACCGACTATCCACCACCCATGCAACTTACAGGGAAGATACTTAGTTATTCTGAGCTTCTGCCATTCAGACTTTGATTTCTCCCATATACATGGAAGATACAGTGCAAGGAGTGGATGCTCAGCTGGTCCAAACTGACTTAAGTGGAGCTATAGCAGATTTCACTATCTGAGGATCTGCCCCCAAGACTGTGTGTCACTTTGCTTCTCACCTTATTTTATTCCAAGTGGTTTGATTTTATTGAAAGCTGTATTTATCAGAGATCATTCACAGTAAGAATTGCAAGCTCTCATTTTCCTTTCTCTCTCCTTTTTTTGCTTAACCAGAGTTTTGAAGCCATTGTAAAAACTGGTTGTTCTGTAACTATCCATTGGAGATAATGTGTTATGATGGGAGAGGATTTTTGATTGAATTAAAAAAATATGAAGAGTTTAAACTTATGAATAAAAGATTACTCATGTATAGGTATAAGCATGAATTCATTTGTACTCTGAATCTTTCCTCCAGGATATGCTTGTTATATTTCTTTAGGATGTTGTTTTTTAGTTATTTTGTTTTAACTACGGTCAGATGCACCAAAATGCATCTTACATTTATCAAGAGTCTTTTGCCCCAAAGGGTTTTAAATACACAGGAATTAACGTAGCTATGTCTGGATTAAAATATAGCAACCGTTTAAGAGAGCACCTCAATACTACAGTCTCTTTAGACAGGCAATGAAGAAAAATATCCTAACAGACTGTATTTTCAGGGGGGAGGGGATATAGTTAGGGATAGCTGGAATTAAGTCAAGTACAATGTCATGAACTCTTAGAGGACCACATGCAATCAGGGCCTTTTTACATTGCATTGAAAAGACTGCACTTCTATCGGCACAATGCTTTCCACTCCACACTAACTTTTTAGGGCAACTTGCTGCTTAATGAGGCCCCAATTCAGCCAAGTGCTTAATCCACAATGAACATAGTGGGACCAGATCCAATTACTAACCAGGCCAGATCTTGCTTAGCTTGAGAGAGATGACAAGACCACAGTCCTAACGGGCACTGCTCTGGTTCAGAGGTCATACTTTGAGTTTGTATATTTTGCTAGTACAAACACCGAATGTTTATTTTCTTTCTAGTTTATCAGAATTTTTTATATACACCTAATAGTTTAACAAGGAAATTCCAATAGCCTAGAAATGGAGGATAACTAGCTTTATACATGAAAGATTACAAGCAAGTTACTGATAAAAACAGTGGGTCAGATACTCCTGTGGCCAATCAGTGGTGGATCTGGCCCAGGGAGGCTCATCTCAGAGTAAGGGTGATCCTCTAGTTACACAGAGCTAGCACAGTGACTCTTAGACCATTCCCCCTCCCTACTGCCAGCAGAGCAGAGGAGAGGGAGTGAGGCTTGGGAACAGAGGTTGTGGCCAGGATGCCCTTGCACCACAGAGCTCCTTGACTAGGATATCAGCCCCTCAGAGCAATTTGCAGATGGCATAAGTTAATGCAGGCTGCTGCAACATGGTGCAGAGGGCCCTGACTAGAGGTAGCAGCCCCTGGCTGAGTACATGTACCTGCACTCTTTTTCTCTACAATTGTAGTAGGTCTTCAGCAACTCAGCCCTCTAGCTGAGTCACACACAGTCTGTCTGTGAAAACAAACACAAACCCCATAGTGCTGAAGTCTTGTACTCAGTCCCAGCAGCCACCCAAGAGTTCTGTCCTGCTCTCCTGCCAGCAATTGCTCTTGTCAGAGGTTCTATAGCTTCTTCAGCCAGCCAGGAATACCATTCACACTCCTCCAGCTCTAAGCAGCAACTAACCTTAATCTGCCCCAGCAGCTCTTTTTATACTAGCCTGCTGGACCCTGATTGGCTTCTTCCCTGCAGCCTCTCTGATTGGCTGCTTCCCCCACAGCCACTCTAGGCAGACTGGAGGACTTCTTTACAGTTCCTTTCTGGAATGGGGTGTGGTAGGGCCCTGAGGCCTCCAGCAGGGGGCCTCTGGGCCTAATCCACCCCATCACATGTAGCAATAGGATTAATAAAATGCCAAGGTTAGTTTTCAACGACCTTTGCACACTCACCCCGAGCTATGATTTGTGTGGATCGGCCATACACCAGGACCCCTCTGAGCTTTTGCTGGGTTTTCACAGATTTACCAAACTTATAAAAAATGAAAAGTAATGGGTGTCTGAGGCACATACCTCCCAAACCATCTCCCAGTAGGCTTTATAAACATGTGGGTGATGCTGGGGAGAGGGGAGGGAATTGTATACTATTTTTTCTTAAATTCACATTGTGCACTAGCTGTTTGTAAACAAATAGTGTTGCATTAGGAGAGAGGGGCCACAAGTGACACCTGCAGTAGAGTACCCCAGATTCCACTAATTCAAAAGACAGTATTTCACTGAACTCATTTTCTTAATGAACTCTCATTGAAAGTGTTTACTCTAATAATGCTTTTATGAAGCAGGCCTAATTTGGTGAAACTGTGCTAGATTTATAAGTTGCAATAAATGTATGTAGCGGTAAAAGTGAATGAGTCTCTAGGAAATTGTTTTTTAAATAGCTTAATTACTTTTGAACAAGTACATTAAAACTGAGAACTTGGGTTAATTAATTTGTCCTATGCTGTAGAATTTTACAGGCAACAAGAACTAAAGTAAATTTGTTTAGGTGCAATTGACCAAAGTTGGCTTATAAATGTTGTATGGGTTACAGAAATTCCCATAATTAGTCCCTCTGCATCTATTTAGAATTGGAATTTTAAAGCGCAAATAAATTATGAAGACTAAAAGTCAGATTTGTTTCCAGTTGACATAGTAGCATTTGTGTAAAGCTATCATTTGAGTTAATGTGGCATTCATTAATAGTAATGAAGCTTTTAGTTTTTTACAGTTCAGGTTTATTTATTTTCCTTATATTTTTCACATTAACACAACTGATGTCAGGTTTTAGGTGTGTTCAACAAAAAGTAATACATTTATTATAAAAATAGACTGTAAAAAGTCACTTCTGAAGTAGTGAACTGTCGGCTGCCATAAAGAGACCTGTTTGATCACACTCTTCAAAGACATTTTTGCACATTTTAATAGATTAAGAAGGAAAGGTTATATTTAAATGTATCCCCAATCATTGGAGCTTCACACTTTTTAGCTTACCTGTTAAAGTTCAAGATATAAATAGCACTCTCTCAAAAAGCATCCTTCATACCTCACTGGGTCTTGTTATAGAAAATGCAAATGTAATTTTAGAAGTCCCCATTCTCAGTATGAGCAATTATTCATTCTGTAGGTATCTCATTGTCAGCATCTCAGCTAGTTAAAAGCATTTTTCTTTGCAACTGACATAGTCTTTACTTATTTGCCTTGTAAAATAAATAATAGAAATATTTAACTTTTCCAGGGAAGCAAGCAGTTGCTGAACAACTATCCTGTCTACATCACTAGTAAACAGTGGGATGAGGCTGTAAATTCTTCAAAGAAAGATGGAAGGCGGCTACTTCGATATCTCATCAGATTTGTTTTCACAACTGATGAGCTTAAGTACTCATGCGGCCTTGGAAAAAGGAAAAGGTCAGTGCAGTCAGGAGAGACAGGTCCTGAAAGACGTCCTCTGGATCCAGTAAAAGTAACATGTCTCAGAGGTACTGCATCTTTTCGCTCAGTGTCCACCATATGTGATCTCATTTCACCACATTGGCTCTGGCTAAATATAAGCTTTCAGCTTACTGCAGCAGAAATAGAGAGGGTTTTCGAGACAGATGACAAAAGTGGTTAGAGACATGGAAAAACTTCCATGAGAGGAGAAATTGAAGAGACTGGGGTTGTTTAATTTAGAGAGGGGTCAAATAAGAGGCTACATGATAAGGCATAGAGAAGGTAAATCAAATACTCCTATTTATCCTCTTATAATACAAGAACAGGGGGACATTCACAAGACATAATTAACCATGGAACTCAATGACTCAATATACCATTTAAGCCAAAAGCTTAGTAGCATTCAAAACAGGACTGGACATTTTATATGGATAAAGAGAACATCCACATGTAAATTACAATTTTTATACAGTATATGTGTATACATTTTATAAGGGATCATTCTTCAGGATGTAAGCCAACATTAACTCAGAGGGGTTAGGAGGAAATTCCTCTTGTGGCAGGTTATTTCATAATTGTTCACTGTGGGATTTGTTGCTAACAAGTTGGACCACTGCTCTGATCTGCTATGGCAATTCCTATTTTGTTTTTCTGATATTTTATTAAGGCTTGTTGTCAGCGTTTATAATGATTCACATAAAACTTTTTAACTAGCTTGGTTTAAAAAAAGCCCTTGGCATTAGTCTTAGTGTGTCCACTTCACAAATATAATATCTATTTCATTCTTTTAAATTAGCCTAACTTTCATAGCACTACATGTGCAAAAAGTCATTCCAAAGCGATTGACAACATAAAACCTATGAAGTTATTAGTAAGCAATGAAAAGGAAAATACAGGGAAAACACCAGAAGCAGAAATGGTTACATTTGAGACTGAACTTCTATCCATTTAGATTAGAAGTAACTAACAAGGACTGGCAGAGCAGACTTTTAATTGTAATATACTTACATAATCACATAATACATTTAAAGTATTATTTTTACATAAACTCAGACTGGAGGCATGGTATTTTCTGCTACACAAAAGATTCACCAGATGTTAAAGCAACATAAAATGAATTATCAGAGCTTAAAAGAAGTGGGGACAATGCATTTCAGTGTATGCAGCGTGCTGCAGAGAGGTTTGGAGCTGGACTCAAGGTGTCAAGTTCTCTGGAAGTTAAGGACTTAAAAGTTGAACAGAAGTGCATCAGGCTTTACTAAGATTTATTAAATTCAATTGTAATTTATACAGGAGCAGAAATATAATACAAACCCTACCACCACTCTATGCTTCCTCAGTTGCCAAGCCAGATTTTGAGCAGGGACAGGACCAGGAGACAATGGGGCATCCGTGGTGCCACCTTCAGTTATACCTATTGGCTTTAAAAGGCATCTCACATACACCTAATGGCCACCCCTTCTGTCACTGCACTCTCTCCAATCCCAAGGCAGCCAATGCGCAAGACTTTGCCCTCTGGAACTTTATCATTTTTGAACCACTAGACATGTGCTATAGATGTGTGTACCCTGTAGTCCTCTGTGGAAAAAGTGGCATTTCCATAAATAATTTAGAATCTTGCACAGGAGGTCAAAATGTCTGGGCTCCATTTTGCCTGTTAAACTGCTTGGTAGAGATTTATAAATTAGTATACCCATGGGTTGGCCAGGCAGTGTATGGGCAGTGCAACATTCTGCAGTGCCAGGGATCCAACTGAGCCTCTCTAGCCCCTACCCAAAGGAAGGTAGTATTGGTGATCCTTGGCATTGCATAATGTTGGACTGTCCTCAGGGGTCATGGCAGGAAGTGAGAACTACTTATCTGTCTGCAGCCAGAGTGACTGATTTCAGAGAGCCATTTCTAACCTGCCTTACTGCACAAGGGGAGGACCTGTGAGAGCTCAGAAGAGTGCTTGAGGAATTGAAGGGTTTCTTTTTGGTGGGGGGTAAAGAAATGATTATTCCTAAACAAAAGTGTTAGTATTCGATAACTATTACTTGTTTGTCATTCTTCCTCCACCCACCCAAGAGAAAGATATGTTTTCAGTCAGTCTGAGCCCATAATTCTGAAGCACAGGGGAGTGTAGCCTTCTGAAGTTACATGGCACATCCCTTGATAATCTCTTCTGTAGAAGTCCAGTGTAGATGCTGCTTCTT
This sequence comes from Lepidochelys kempii, assembly GCF_965140285.1. Lineage (NCBI taxonomy): Eukaryota > Metazoa > Chordata > Testudines > Cheloniidae > Lepidochelys > Lepidochelys kempii. The sequence goes on from NC_136383.1 coordinate 95,426,260, forward strand.
GAAAGAGATTAATAAGGGTTTGGGGGGAAGAAAATGGATAGATCTGCTTGTAGCCCTACTGAAATAGATTAGATGAACATTTTGGAGAGCAAGAGTGGAAAACAATAATATTTTTCCTTAAAAAGGTTGTCCCTTTCGTAAGTGGTAACTACTGAAAGCTTACATTAACATCTATAAAAGTTCTAAAGATTTATTTCTTCTATTGAAAGATCTCTGGAACCATCTTTAAGTTTTAAAAAAGCCCAGCAGGCCTAAACTGTAGCACTGTTTCTACACAAGTAACCATTATCTTGAGCAACATCCCAGTTTATGAAACCTCATGCAATCATAACTAGACTGCAGGGACAGTATTGCTTGCACAAATTTACAGGAAGAGGAATTCAAAACAGAAATAGATTCCACTTTTGAAGGGGCATTGCTGGAGTAGCGATGCAAAAATCATATGTCCCCATTTTACAAAAGATCAGCTTGCAACTATTGATAACAGCATTCCCTGGTCTCAGGATGTTGTGACAGTAATGAAATTAACTTATACCGCCTGTTGTATCAATAGCCTGTCAGTATTAGAAAGTAAAATGAGAAATATCCTGCTGCTTGGGGGAAAAAATAATTGTGGAGAATAAATAAAAGTCTACTGCTGACTAAGATGTAGTGCATCCACTAAATAAAGTGCTTCCACTTTTAAAATTATATTTTGTCATTTTAAAGTCTATGTACTCTGGTTTTGAGATCTGACTAGCATTAAGAGTTAAAAACCTGTCAAAACCACTTCTGTAATTCTAACAATCAAATACTTCACACATACAAAAAAGTGAAAGAAGAATAGTAGTTTTGACAATAAGAATGTGACACAAACATAGCCATTCGACATAAGCATTACCCATTTAAATAGCCAGCTTAAACATGGCACAACTTGGTTTCTCATTCATGGATAAACCCAGTGCTAGGCTGTGAAAGGGCAAGTTAGTCCCTGCTGTCTCATTGAGCTATTTCAATGGCCAGTATAGTCTCTAGAACACCAACATCATATCCAGAAACACACAACATAAGTTTAGAACTTAAAATTAAGACAGCCCAAAAAGGAAAAAAGATACCAATCTGAAATAGTGTTTGAAACATTAAGTTATAAATTGCTGAAATCTGCATATATTAAACTAGGTAGCAGAGGAAGACCATAAAGACTCATGAATGTAAGCACAATAAAATTGAAGTGTATAAGGATTACAGGTTTCAGATAAAATGCATTTCCTATTTCATACCAACCTTTACATGCATTGCACGTTCAATATCGTAAAAATCTATGAAATGTATTGTTTTATTTCAGCAAGCAGAAATTGCTCTGTAACTACACCTACACACATACACACACAATTGCATATGGTGAAATAAGTGTGCCTAGAAATAAAATAGGTTCAACTGGCATTATCATGGCATTTCCTATAAGGTTTTATTCCTGTTTAAGTCATCATAATAATGCTCTATTTATTACTTGCTATAAGCGCTTGCTAGTTGGGCAATAACAATGTATGCTACAAAGATAATCTGTTTCTTATCACTGTCTGTTTTCCACAGAGTTCATTAGGATGCATTGTACTTCCAACCCTGATTGGTGGATGCCATCTGAAGAACAGATAAACAAGGTTTTCAGCGATGCAGTAGGACATGCTCGTCAAGGACGTGCAGTGGGGACTTTCCTTCATAATGGTAACTCATATTATGAAGGGATAGACCATCAAGGTTCACAAGAAGAAATCTTCAATAGGGGTATCCAAAATGGCTCTGGAGATTGATGTCAATGAAGGAAATCCATACTACAATAGCAACCAGTTAAATAGAAGATACTTTACTAGAAATACTTTCCTTGAAGTCATTTAAGAATCCAAAGCATGTTTGAACTCATACTGTAAACATTCCAGGTTTTCCAGCCTGTCCTAGTGCTCCACTTAACAGAGAATGATTCATTTCAAGGCCTGCCTATGGGATTCCTTGGTGTGTATAAATTGCAAGCCTTTTATAGAATCTTCAAAGGAAAACTGCAATTCCATTCATCTAGTTCTAAAGAAAAGTTAATTTTTAAAAAAGGTATCAAATGACTAAAGAAACAAAAAGTCACTGTCTTGTCTGCTGGCTGATACTGGGTCCAGTTCTGAATTCCTGGGCAGAACTGAACTCTGGCAAAATTCCTGACTACTATTAGTTTTGCCTGAGTAAGGGATTTAGAATCAAACCCAGAGGCTTGTGACAAAGGAAGAAGTCTTCTATTTTTTACTAGAAAGTAGTATAGAAAAATTATAAAAGTTACCTTAAAATGTGGAATATTCCATTTCATGTTATGTACTCAAGTCCTGAACAGTACTTCCTTTGTCCAGCAATACCAGGAAATTAAACTTCTGTGCTAAAATGGCAGTGCTCATTGGCAACAAAATCCTTAAGTTAGGAGGTATCAAAACAGTAACAGGTTTTTCTAAACCATTAAAAATTTCTGTGTATAAGTGATAGATACTATGTTTATCTAAAGTATTGAGCTAATCACTGCAGTTTTCCTAAAAATGAGTTTGCTATACCATGAATTTCCATTTCAGGAGAGTTTATTTTGCTGCAGTATTTTATGGCTTTAAAGGTTTACATTTGCATTTGTTTGTGCTATTGTTTGTGTTTTATGCTCATTGCCTGATCTGTTTCAAGGAATGAGCTGGTCCTAATACTCAGATACTCAATGGTGCATGGAGGGAGGGATTCTATAATAAAAGTCCAATTTATCCTTTTGGCTATTGGGCACTTAAGCATGGGCTCCAGAACTGATTGAGAGTTGTAAACAGATATTTGTGCTAGAAATGAAGCTGATTCACAATGGAATACAATATTGGAAGCAGTTGCCAAGGTAAAAAACTCAATTTACTGGAGATTTTCAGTAGTAGGATTAGGGTACATTGTCACTGTAGGAAAGTTTTGAAAAACTGATGCACTCTAGAAACATTTAACACCAAAGAAACAACACCCTCCCCTCTCATTTTCAGCATATTTAAGTCCTCCTACTTTAGGTGAGTCAGGCCTTCCCCATCACTCCTAGATTCTTGAATCAGCTTTTTCCTGAGACAGCACTTCCTGTTTGACAAACATATTGAACTCTTTCTACGTGGATGAATCTTCTCCATCTCTGATTGCCTTTATCTCTACCTCATCTTTGCCTGTTTTCCTAAATATTTTCCACCCCATCCCTCACCAGAGGGTGTGGGCCTATAGAGGATCTACCAGCTAATTTCTTCACTTCTCCCCACCATACGGGTGACTACTGGATGGGGAAAGCTAGACGCAACACTCTCCATAACAGCCACCAGGGGTCTCTCTGATCCAAGGTGCTCCTATACAACTCCTGCTGGACCAAGGGTGAAGTAGTGAGGCACCTGCTCAAATACTAATTCCCCATGCAATAATTTCCTCCTCTTATCTGTCTCCTCTTTGTCTGCCATTGTGAATGGTTTCTGCTGTATGTAGTGCCCCTCCTGTCAGTCAGTCAGAATAAGCACATCATCAGCACAGTGCATCTATAGAGCAAGATCATGCTGTCCTTGAAGCTACTAACAGGCTGTACCTGGATGGTGTTTCAGGAAACAGTCTTCTGTACATACCTTTGTAGATACAGTCTAATACAATATAGGCTTTAGGCCCATCAACATCCAATACCTCTTAATTTTATTTTTTCTAATGTTTTTAAAGGGTTTTTTAAATCTTCATTTGACTTAGAATAACAAATTTAATTTCTAAAAACTAAGTAGTAATTTAATTGCATTTGGTGTAACCATGCCATCGGTTTTTAAACAGAATCCCTTACTCTAGTCATGAGAAGGTTCTGCTGATAGATCAATGGCACAAGATGGTCTCCTTTGGAAGAAGCTCAGCATGTGTGTCCTTCCGCAGTACAAATATTCTGTTGCAGCTTTTCACTATTGAACTTATACTTTAAAAAAAAATTAGTAGAAAATAGTACGTTGGTCAGACAGTGCAAGTCTCGCAGGTACGTCTTTAATGTGGTGTCACTTACCAGAACTGTAAAACATGTCAGCATTATATTGTAAATGAATATTTACAGCCTGAGTCAGCATTGTACTGTAAATTTGTTGACATTATGTATCATGATGTATTTTTGTAAACATTATGATGGCTTCTTTCCAATGTTGAATTGTATGAAATTAAAAATGAAAACATTTCACTTTGAATAACAGAGAAAAATATCACTGCATTAGCAGGCCGCTCTCAAATAATAATGTAGGGATTTTGGTAAAGCAACCAGTAAGCCTAGCTTTATTTTTAGTGTAAAGGATAGTCAGTCTTCTGTCCTAAAATGCTGGTATAACTTCACAATACTGCCCTCTCCTGTTGTGCAAAAAACCAAACTGTGGCCTGATCTATTTATGTATGTAAAGACTATTTATCTATGTAAATGAGTTTTCAGGATCAGACCTATATATGCCAAAATTCTGCCCTCAGCTGTATGTGTGCACCTACCACTGAAGCAAACGGGAGTCACAGATGTGCAGAGGACAGAATTTAGATGTTTGTTTTATTTTTTAAAGTTTCAGATTGCAAAATCAGTCCAGGGTTTATGATGAACTATCGTCCCCTTGGCCAAACTCACTTCATTTATAACCTTTCACAGCTACTTATTCTAACCAGTCCAAGGCATGTATTCTCATTGCATTGTAAATCCATGTGTATTACTGAGAACACATCTGCAAGAAACTAGGAATAAATTCTGGGGAACACTAGGGATCAGAAGTAACAGCATATAAGCCATTGCACAACTATATATTCATGTTAAAGCACTGTGTTTTGAAAAGTATTGTATTAATTTACAGTGCGATATGTACATGGAAAAATTAGAACAGAAGGAAGTTATGTCGCCTCACTCAGAAAATAGTCCTAAAATGGTTCTAGAAGATAGATCCTTTGTCTTATATATTCTTTAATCTTGCTGTCCTTTATGTATCTACCCTCTCTGAAACTTTGTGTAGCAGTACTGCATACCCATTAGTGCCAATCTGCCTTTGCTCTATTTTCTATGACAAATAATTGTGGAGAAACTGTGATTAAAAAACCCATTAATCCTAATATTTTTATTGTTAAGGTGTAGTTCATTCTATGAATACTTTCTATTGATGATTGTACTGTGTAAAGTAAATACAAGTTAGGGATAGCCTAATACCAGATACTGTACAACAAAGTGCATAGTGTAATATAGACTAGTAAGTTTTTGTGACAATTTCTATAGGATGTGTGAATTGTTTTCTATGTGGCAACACACATTTCTTTTAAAAACTTTAAAATGTGAGACAATTTTTTAAAGTCAATATTTTTAATTATAAAAAACATTTGTTACTAGAGTTTGCTATTTCAGGTGTTATCCCTAATTTGAATATTGGTTTTATTATTATGTACTTCTAGTTTCATTTGTTCTGTTGCATAACAATGCACAATAAAAATTTGTCAGTTAATAGTTTGCTGGGTTTTCTGAACAGGTCATTGAGTCAAAACAACTGTATTCACTATTTGGTCTAAATATTAATATATTAATAGATGAAGGGCTGTGTTGCTGTCTTTTTGATTAAGTGTTTTTATAGTTTGAAGCATAGTGGGGGAGCACAAATAAATACAATTAAATAAGAAAACAGTACAAAGGCAAGTACAATATAAAGCCAAAATTCACCATGACATAAAACATTTTACATTTATTCACTGCTGTATGTTGGAAGAAAACGTAGAGAGAGAACCCGACTGCAAACTGGTTCTTCGATCAAGGCTGTGATTTTCAAAAGAAGGAGCCCAAATTGCATTTCTGTTCAGTGGAAGTTGAGTGTGTCACTCCTTATGTGCCTTTGAAAATCACAGCCTAAGTTCTTTCTGTAAGGGAGTTACAGCCTTGATGACAACAAATGGTCACATCTCCAAACACTTCTATTGAACTGGGGAAGGGGAAGAGACCTGCGCCATTATAGACAAGGCTGGGCACACGGCTTATGTGTAAGATTGCCAAACAACTTCCCATTGTAGTGCCACATTTTTAGTTTCTTATGACTTTGCCAAGCTTTAACAGCATGGGCTGAAATTTTCCATGCCAAGTGCCTACTTCAGGCTGAATTTGTTTGGAAATGTTCAGCTAACACAGTTCAGCCATTTCAGAGAATGACATTAGGGGAAATACATTATTTTGCCCATGTTAAAAAATATCTGGCAACCTTTTCTTTGAACAGCTCTAGCACCCCCATGCTTTGGAGCAAGCACTTGAAATCTGGCAGGGGATTTGTATCGGAGATGTATTTTTTGCTGTTCCCATGAAAGTCTGACCAAATTTGGCAGTTATAAGGCTTTTGGCCAAGTTATAAGCCAGTTCAGACGTGCTCAATAGAGACATCTTCAATTTTTAGCCGCTAAATCTCCAGATTTTGCCCTCCCCTGCCATGCTCAAGCCTCTCTGATTTCCTAATGTTGACCAGACTGCATATGCAGGCACCATCCCTTCAGAGCTCCTAAGGGTGACTGGACTGTGCATGTGCCGTCCACACAAAGCGATTGGGCCCATCAGTTCTACCTGCATTATTACCACAGAGCAACTGAGCATGCTCCCTCCACACCAGAGCTAGAGGGGCTCAAAGATTTTCTCAGGAATGACGGCTCAGGCTGGGGTGAGGCTGGCCCCTGCAACAGGGAGCCTGTCCTTCCTGTGCTTTCAGCAACGCCCTGCTGGCATCCAGGCAGTGTGTGGAGGAGGAAGCCCTGTGAGTTGAATACAGGGAAGACAGTAGCTGAACGAGGAGAGAGAAAAGAGTAGATTGGGACAAGTAGTCTGGTAAGAGTGGGACTGTGGGCGGGGGAGAGAAAATGGGACTGGAAGCTATTTGGCCAGGGAGGAAACAGATTGGATGAGGAGCTTTGTGCCACAGACTAGAACTGGTGGACAAGGAGACCACACTACACTAATGCACACTGGGGAATTTTTGGCGTGCGCTAGCAGAGTCGACATGAGCCAGTTAGCGTGCAACACGTTGGTGTGCTTTAGAAATCATACCCCTCTAGTGCCCATTGCCATGCTGTGTAGACAAGCCTGGGGCTAGGAATCCGTGAGGGAGAGGTGGAAGACAACTGAGAAGGAGCTGGGGGGCAGGGGAATAAGTAGGACTGGCTGGGCAGAGAGTCTGGAACAGGGAGCCAGAGATGGGATTGGGGTAGGACAGAGAGCCCAGAGAGGGAGCCAAGGACAGGGAGCCAGTAAGGGGGACAATGAGAGAGAGAGAGAGAGAGAGAGAGAGAGAGAGATCAGATGAGGAACTGTGAGGAGGTCACTTGGATTGGCTGGGCAGTTGGGCAAGGAGATGGACTTTGTGTGGGGAGGAAGAGAAACTGGCATGGGATGGGAGACTGGGACTCAGATAAAGAGCTAAGAGGGGGAGAGTAGGACTGGCTAAACAAAGAGATTGGGACTTGGAAGAGAACAGCAGCAGCCTGGGATCAGACAGGCAAGGAGCCTGGGATTGGTCCAGGAGCCAGGACTGAGGAAGAGACAGAACGAGGGCAGTGATAGGTTGGAGGTGATGGGGGAGAAGGAAGAACAGGCTTAGGGAAAACCAGCAGAAAAGTCTGCTCCCATTAGATCACATTCCCCTCCAAAGCCTGGAACGGAATCCAAGATTCCGGAGTCTCACCATTCCCCCTCTGCTTTCAGCAAATATCTGTACAACCCACTGCTAAAGTGTGTCTCATCTACCTCTAGTGCTGGTCCACAGAGGATGGCAACCTACTACTGCTGTGAGTTACTCCGTTGGCTCAAGTGAAAGAGTCTGTGCAGCGCAGCTAAAGGTTCCAGCCCTGCTGATGACCCATGTGGGTGTCAATATGATGCTACATAAGGGAATTTCTGCCTTAACTTTGCTTTTTCTACACATCAAAAAACTGTTAACATTATCAACATTGTAAAGTCAAGGACTCACAAGTTAAGTAACCTTAAGCCTGACATTTCCTAATTGTGAGTGCTGGACTTTGACTTTGCACCCTTAATAATTTTCTTTTAACATAGTTTTTTTTTTTTGCATGTGTGTATGTGTGATTACTTTATATAGCTGTGAAACCATTTGCTGCAGTAACATGAGGCCATTACAGCATCCACAGAATTGAAGGGGGAAAGCAGAAATATACATTTCTGCTTTATGCTGATGAGACTCTGCTGCTGGTATCCAAGCCAAGACCTTAGTCCCTAGATCATAGAACCATAGAGTTAGAAGGGACTGCAAAGATCATCTAGTCTAAGCCCCAGACAAGAGGCAGAATTTGTTGAGTCTAAACCATCAAAGACAGATGGCTATCCAACCTCCTTTTTTAAACCTCCAGCAAAGGAGCTTCTATGGCCTCCGTAGGCAGTCTGTAATAGTCTTCCAACAGATATCAGGGAAGTTAAAATCCCCCATTAATAATGCATCCGATGAAGTGAGCTGTAGCTCACGAAAGCTCATGTTCAAATAAATTGGTTAGTCTCTAAGGTGCCACAAGCACTCCTGTTCTTTTAGCTCGGTTGTGTTAGCTAACATTGTTACCTGTTTGTAGCATGCCTCATCCACTTCCTCTTCTTGATTGGGTGGGCTATAATAGACCTCCACCCTAACATCGCTACTATTCTGTTCCCTTATTATCCTCACCCAGAGACTCACAGGAGGTCTGCTGCTCACAGCCTCTTGGAACTTCGGAGAAGGTGTATACATTCTTGCCATGCAGAGCATCCTACTTTGTCCCCATACTCATCCTTCTGGAACAAGGTATATCCCTCGGCGCTGGTACTCCAGTCATGGGAGTTGTCCCGCCAAGTCTCTGTAATGCCAATTAAGTCATAATTTTCTTCATGTACCATGACTTCCAGTTCATCCTTCTTGTTCCCCGTACTCCCTGCATTGGTATACAGGCATTGTTTTACTTGTCTTCATATAAACGTTTGAGCTGTTGTCCAGAAAGAACAAAATATGGACTGAATCACAAATACTTATATTTTCGGCAGATGGATATTATTTGTACTACGCTAGCGCCTAAGGCTTTATTGTAGCAGGCACTGTACAAACACCCATTGGAAAGACAGTCCATGCCCCAAAGAGCAGACAATTTAGCTTGTAATGGAACAGAGGAGGTAGAAAAAAAAAAACACAAATGGGGAATGAGTTAACTGTTAAATGAGGCAATCTAAGCCCATTGGTCAGACTCTCCCACTCGCCTAACCTTTGTTAGCCAGAAGTGTAAACTGCTTCCTTTTGCCTCTTGGGACTTAAATGGGCAGACAGGTCTAAAAATGCATTCACACGATCGTGGTTTTGAAATGACTGATATGGTCAAAAGATACTGTGTGAAGCAGGAGATTGAGTATCTGAGAACTGAACAAACATGCTGATTTATCACTGGCCCTTGGTAAAACATGTAAGTGTAATTTTTATCCCACTTCCTTTATGTACATACCCCCTTTCTTCTCTCTAGCCATAGTCCTTATTTTTGAAGTTAGAGGTTGGATAAAATTTCCATGAGTGCCTACATGAAAATGTGATTTTAAATGTGTTTAAAATTTTCGAGTGGAGGGGAAGCAAAGAGAGTTCATGTCTACAGAGAAACTGCACATGCCATTAGATAAGCATGTGACGGAGAGACTGTGATGGAGAGACTGCCGAGACTCATCAAGCCCTCGGATCACTACCCCTTCCTGCTTCTCCACGTGGGCATCAATGATACTGCCAAGAATGACCTTGAGCGGATCACTGCGGACTACGTGGCTCTAGGAAGAAGGATAAAGGAGTTGGAGGCGCAAGTGGTGTTCTTGTCCATCCTCCCCGTGGAAGGAAAAGGCCTGGGTAGGGACCGTCGAATCGGGGAAGTCAACGAATGGCTACGCAGGTGGTGTCGGAGAGAAGGCTTTGGATTCTTTGACCATGGGATGGTCTTCCATGAAGGAGGAGACGGGCTCCATCTTACAAAGAGAGGGAAGAGCATCTTTGCGAGCAGGCTGGCTAACCTAGTGAGGAGGGCTTTAAACTAGGTTCACCGGGGGAAGGAGACCAAAGCCCTGAGGTAAGTGGGAAAGCGGGATACCGGGAGGAAGGCTTTGGATTCTTTGACCATGGGATGGTCTTCCATGAAGGAGGAGACCGGCTCCACCTTACGAAGAGAGGGAAGAGCATCTTTGCGAGTAGGCTGGCTAACCTAGTGAGGAGGGCTTTAAACTAGGTTCACCGGGGGAAGGAGACCAAAGCCCTGAGGTAAGTGGGAAAGCGGGATACCGGGAGGAAGCACAGGCAGGAATGTCTGTGAGGGGAGGGCTCCTGCCTCATACTGAGAATGAGGGGCGATCAGCAGGTTATCTCAAGTGCTTATATACGAATGCACAAAGCCTTGGAAACAAGCAGGGAGAACTGGAGGTCCTGGTGATGTCAAGGAATTATGACGTGATTGGAATAACAGAGACTTGGTGGGATACCTCACATGACTGGAGTACTGTCATGGATGGTTATAAACCGTTCAGGAAGGACAGGCAGGGCAGAAAAGGTGGGGGAGTTGCACTATATGTAAGGGAGCAGAATGACTGCTCAGAGCTCCGGTACGAAACTGCAGAAAAACCTGAGTGTCTCTGTATTAAGTTTAGAAGTGTGAGCAACAAGAGTGATGTAGTGGTGGGAGTCTGCTATAGACCACCGTACCAGGGGGATGAGGTGGATGAGGCTTTCTTCCGGCAGCTCGCGGAAGCTACTAGATCGCATACCCTGGTTCTCATGGGTGACTTTAATTTTCCTGATATCTGCTGGGAGAGCAATACAGCGGTGCATAGACAATCCAGGAAGTTTTTGGAAAGCATAGGGGACAATTTCCTGGTGCAAGTGCTAGAAGGGGAAAGGAGTCCAGGAGAGCTGGCTGTATTTCAAGGAATCCCTGTTGAGGTTACAGGGACAAACCATCCCGATGAGTCGAAAGAATAATAAATATGGCAGGCGACCAGCTTGGCTTAACGGTGAAATCCTAGTGGATCTTGAGCATAAAAAAGAAGCTTACAAGAAGTGGAAGGTTGTACATATGACCAGGGAAGAGTATAAAAATATTGCTCGGGCATGTAGGAATGAAATTAGGAGGGCCAAATCGCACCTGGAGCTGCAGCTAGCGAGAGATGTTAAGAGTAACAAGAAGGGTTTCTTCAGGTATGTTGGCAACAAGAAGAAAGCCAAGGAAAGTGTGGGCCCCTTAATGAATGAGGGAGGCAATCTAGTGACAGAGGATGTGGAAAAAGCTAATGTACTCAATGCTTTTTTTTGCCTCTGTCTTCACGAACAAGGTCAGCTCCCAGACTGCTGCGCTGGGCATCACAACATGGGGAATAGATGGCCAGCCCTCTGTGGAGAAAGAGGTGGTCAGGGATTATTTAGAAAAGCTGGACGTGCACAAGTCCATGGGGCCGGACGAGTTGCATCCGAGAGTGCTAAAGGAACTGGTGGCTGTGATTGCAGAGCCATTGGCCATTATCTTTGAAAACTCGTGGCAAACGGGGGAAGTCCCGGATGACTGGAAAAAGGCTAATGTAGTGCCAATCTTTAAAAAAGGGAAGGAGGAGGATCCTGGGAACTACAGGCCAGTCAGCCTCACTTCAGTCCCTGGAAAAATCATGGAGCAGGTCCTCAAAGAATCAATCCTGAAGCACTTACATGAGAGGAAAGTGATCAGGAACAGTCAGCATGGATTTACCAAGGGAAGGCCGTGCCTGACTAATCTACTCGCCTTCTATGATGAGATTACTGGTTCTGTGGATGAAGGGAAAGCAGTGGATGTATTGTTTCTTGACTTTAGCAAAGCGTTTGACACGGTCTCCCACAGTATTCTTGTCAGCAAGTTAAAGTACAGGCTGGATGAATGCACTATAAGGTGGGTAGAAAGCTGGCTAGATTGTCGGGCTCAACGGGTAGTGATCAATGGCTCCATGTCTAGTTGGCAGCCGGTGTCAAGTGGAGTGCCCCAGGGGTCGGTCCTGGGGCCGGTTTTGTTCAATATCTTCATAAATGATCTGGAGGATGGTGTGGATTGCACTCTCAGCAAATTTGTGGATGATACTAAACTGGGAGGAGTGGTAGATACACTGGAGGGCAGGGATAGGATACAATTGGAGGATTGGGCCAAAAGGAATCTGATGAGGTTCAATAAGAATAAGTGCAGGGTCCTGCACTTAGGACGGAAGAACCCAATGCACAGCTACGGACTAGGGACCGAATGGCTAGGCAGCAGTTCTGTGGAAAAGGACCTAGGGGTGACAGTGGACGAGAAGCTGGATATGAGTCAGCAGTGTGCCCTTGTTGCCAAGAAGGCCAATGGCATTTTGGGATGTATAAGTAGGGGCATAGCGAGCAGATCGAGGGACGTGATCATCCCCCTCTATTCGACATTGGTGAGGCCTCATCTGGAGTACTGTGTCCAGTTTTGGGCCCCACACTACAAGAAGGATGTGGATAAATTGGAAAGAGTCCAGCGAAGGGTAACAAAAATGATTAGGGGTCTGGAACACATGAGTTATGAGGAGAGGCTGAGGGAACTGGGATTGTTTAGTCTTCAGAAGAGAAGAATGAGGGGGGATTTGATAGCTGCTTTCAACTACCTGAGAGGTGGTTCCAGAGAGGATGGTTCTAGACTATTCTCAGTGGTAGAAGAGGACAGGACAAGGAGTAATGGTCTCAAATTGCAGTGGGGGAGGTTTAGGTTGGATATTAGGAAAAACTTTTTCACTAGGAGGGTGGTGAAACACTGGAATGCGTTGCCTAGGGAGGTGGTGGAATCTCCTTCCTTAGAGGTTTTTAAGGTCAGGCTTGACAAAGCCCTGGCTGGGATGATTTAACTGGGAATTGGTCCTGCTTTGAGCAGGGGGTTGGACTAGATGACCTTCTGGGGTCCCTTCCAACCCTGATATTCTATGATTCTATGATAATAAGGGGCTTGGTTTTTTTATAGAAACATTTTATTCATGTACAATGACTCCTTTATTTTTTTTTCCATGACTGACAGCTGGAAATGCGTCCCTCAGCGTGACTTTCAGCAGACTTTCACTGATCAGAAGCATGAAAACCACTGGGTTGTTTGCCGTTGATATGATGGAGGGAGCACAGTGCATCATGGGATGCCGATGCAATACTCCCATTCTCCCCTGTGACAATGTTTTGGTCCCACGAAGCATTGCACAAACTTCCCAAAACACACTGCTGCAAGTTGCAATTTGGGACAGCTACCCACCATGCACTGCTTTGTGCATCGATGCAGGCATTGCTAGTGAGAACGCACTCCATTGAGACAATGAGCATGGTGTGGCCATGCACAATCGACTTAATTAATTCAGAGGTTTGAGGTTGAATTAGGTAAAGTTGACTTAATTTTGTAGTGTAGACAAGCCCTAAAATGGAAACATCTAAGCTCAGTCCCGCTCTGGGTGCTGGGCACCACACATTAGATATTCTCACACAAAAGCCTTTAGAGTACAGTGTGGGGCAAATTTCAAGAACCTTTTCTCCATTCTGCCCCCTATGCTTTGAAAGAATCTCTCCTTAAAACCTACCTTTGCTGGGAGATCTACAAATCACCACCGTCTGGCATTATTTAGGCTGGCAATCACTACAGACACAACTGGGCCTCTACTCTTACCTGTCTCTACTGTTACCTATTTCCTTATCTGACAATCCCTTCATCTCTTTACAGCTCACCCCAATTTGTCAGTTTATTCATCTATTATATATTGCCTATCATGTAGACTGTGAGCTCTTGGAGGCAGAAACTAATTTGTGTTATTTGTTTATACACCACGTAGCACAAATTGGCTCTAAATTCTTATTTGGGGTACTCGGGCAACAGAACGAGAAGGAGAGAAAGAAATCCAGGCACTTCAAATCAATTTTAAATTTACAAGAATCCCAAACCTTTTAAAGTATGGAAATGAAATAATAAGTCAGCCAGGCTACTTTAACTGTCTCTGTAGGGATGCCCTAAGAAAATTAGAAACTCATTTACTTGTCTATTCAAAACATGATCAATACCCCCACAACACATCTTTCAAGATCCCTGGATCCTACACTCGCCTGTCACAACACGTGGTATAATTCATCCAATGCTCTAAAGGATGGGATCACTAGCAGAATCAGAATGCTGACAACTAATGAGTGCCATTAAAGATTGACAAGCTAGCAAAAAACAATAGCCCCATAGTACCCAACATCTACAAGAAGTCACCAGGAAGGGTGGTGAGGGAACACAGGCTGCAGTGCCAACACTATGCAGACATCATCCATATATCTTCCAGCTCTCCCAATGCAGAGCCAAAATCAGCAGCCGGCCAAAGCTGAATTTGGGCAAGGCTAAGGGGACATAGGCAGGAAGAGGGAACACAATTTGAAGAATTTGCCTCCTCTATAACCTCCCCCCATTATCAAGAGCATCTGCCCTCAGATTGTTAGGTCAGTCTACAGCCTCCCTTTGGATTCCTCAATGTCATTGGATGCCCAAGTAGACCCAGCATCAAAAGATGCCCACTTCCATCTGTAACTGCTTGGAAAATGTCACTCCCATCCTATCAGGCACAGATGTCACCATGGTGATCCATGCATTTATGACCCCCCCCGCTTGGTTATTACAACTTGGACTTAGAAATGAAGCAACAAATCCCAATAAAGCGCCAACTGGTACAAAATGCAACAGCCTCTCTGTTTAGCACCACAGGTCCTTGTGAACACATCACCTCAGTGCTCTGCTCTCTGCACTGGCTCCCCCTTGAGTTAAAATTCAGTGCCCTAAAATAACTTTCCATGGAACTGGCCCTCTGTGTTCAAGAGACCACCAGTCCCTCTGCAAATGTCCTACAACAGTTGCATCCCACTGGAGTAACAGAACCATTGAACAACACAGGGAGGCTTGCAAGTGCAGGAGACAGAACTTTCAAAGGAGCTGGACCTGAACTATAGAATTCACTCATGCAAGAAATAAGAATGACCACAGGCCTCACTGCATTCAGATCCACGTGTGTTACCGCTAGTCACATTGCTTAATGCACTTGAAGAAGGCATGCTGGTATCTCAGTGAAGGAGATAGTATGGAACCTGAAGAAATGAACTTTGCATCTACTTCCATTCAATTTAGCTTTCCCTCAATAATTTCTTCTCTCTCCTCCCCCGCCCCACACAAACCATGTATTTATCTTACAGGCTGGGATCAAAAGTAGGGATCAAAAGTGTTATTTCTATTTGTAAATACTGGAAATTCTCCGATACTACCGTGATGGGCACCAGGTAAGTACCTAGATAGAAGGTTTGTGCATTAGGTTGTATTAAAATGACACTAATACAAAAATAATAGATAATATCCATAATTTAATTTCAACATAAAAAGGACTCCCAGAAGACAATATCTAAGGTCTACCTGAAGGAGGAGGAAAAAAAGTATTTGGGGGAAAAAATGAGCCTCCTTTATTATAAGCATTATAAAAAACAATAAGAAAATTCAGCCTTCAAAAGCAAGCAGTCACATCACCATCAGTGCCATTAAGCGGCATCTTTTCCTTGCACAAAAGACCCTATAAAAAGCAAAGCACTCAAAGCCCCTGATTAAGCTATTTACTTCTCCCCACTTAGAAAAAAATATATTTCCAAGACAGAGGCAAAAAAATTTAAATAAAAAGAATCCGTCCCGATTTTGCGGAATGAGCACTCTGTCCTATTTATATTACAAGTGTGCACATACTGCAGAACCAGCAGACACGTCACTTCATACATGCTTCTGTGCTCCTCTCTCCCCAGGGCTCTAATTAAAAAAACCCAAATGGACTTCTTTGGGTGCTGTTTCTGTCTGGAATGATCTCAGACATCTGCATGAAGTTAGTACTATGTAGTTGATGGCAGGATGGGGAGAGGAATTGTTTAAAGCAATACATTTCTAAATTAAATAAACAGCTTATTTTTTCCAGAATAGCAATTTATAAGTACACTTAATTAAAACAAGGGTTCTTTTAACTTCCCCAACTGAAATTCTGATAGAATCAGAGAATCATGGGACTGGAAGGGACCTCAAGAGGTCATCTAGTACAGTCCCCCGCACTCGTGACAGGACTAAGTATTATCTAGACCATTCCTGATAGGTATTTGTCTAATCCCTCTGGAATACATCCACAGCTTGGATGGGTCATTCAGTCCTTTGTTCAGAGCTTCAGTTTGTAGCAAAGTTCCTCCAGAGGTAAGAAGCAAGATTGAAGACAAAATGGACTATAAGAAGGCAGCTACCATCTTCTTTTGCCATGCGGCCTGTGCTTGGATTGAAAGCCTTAGAGTTTTGTCATAGGTATGCCCCTGCCTGCCTTGCTGAGTCAGAAGGTGGTTTTCATTGGTCAGTTGTATAGCTGATGGTCCTTAATGGGCCATCAAGCAGGCTAGGCAGTGCTGATGCCAAACTGTCTTGGGGTGTCACCCAGGAGCATAGCACCAGTTTGAAATACAGACATGCATACATAGCTATAACTCATAATACAAAAGTGATACAAACACATAAATGAGATTATCGCATCTGGCAAATTATAGCATTTTTGCAGATACCTTACATGGTCTATCTGGCATAACATTACAATTGTACAATATTGATATTCATAATATCCTCAAGTGTCACCCAGATTCCATACAGCTTCACAAACCCCTATCCACAAGGCTTGTAACCTTGTCAATGAAAGCTGTCAGGTTGGTTTGACAGGATTTGTTCTTGACAAATCCATGCTGACTGTTACTTATCACCTTATTATCTTCTAGAAGTTTGCAAATTGATTGCTTAATTATTTGCTCCATTATCTTTCCAGGTACAGAAGTTAAACTGACTGGTCTGTAATTCCCCAGGTTGTCCTTGTTTCCCCTTTTATAGACTTGGCACTATATTTTGCCTTTTCCAGTCTTCTGGAATCTCTCCCATCTTCCATGACTTTTCAAACATAATTGTTAATAGCTCAGACATCTCCTCAGTCAGCACCTTGAGTATTCTAGGATGCATTTCATCAGGCTCTGGTGATTTGAAGACATCTAACTTGTCTAACTAATTTTTAACTTGTTCTTTCCCTATTTTAACCTTTGAGCCTACCTCATTTTCACTGGTATTCACCATGTTAGACATAGAAAAGTTGTGGGAGATAGATATATTAGCTCCAGGCTAAACAAATCCCTGATACCAGGATAAGTGAAATGGCAGCTGCTCCAGGTCAATTAAGACACCTGGGGCCAATTAAGAACTTTCCAGAAGGCAGGGAGAATGCTAGGTTGATTGGGACACCTGAAGCCAATCAGGGGCTGGCTGAAACTAGTTAAAAGCTTCCCAGTTAGTCAGGTGGGTGTGCATGTCAGGAGCTGTGGGAGGAAGTTGTGCTGTTGGAGAGACTGAGTAGTACACATGGTATCAAGCACAAGGAAGGAGGCCCTGAGGAAGTGAGGGCTGCTGTGGGGGAAGTAGCCCAGGGAATTGTACAGGTCATGTTTCTAAAAGGTCAGCTACCATAGCTGATACTATTAGGGTCCCTGGGCTGGAGCCTGGAGTAGAGGGTGGGCCTGGGCTTCCCCCTGCCTTTGTCCCCTGATTAATCCGTGAGACTGGCAGACAACAGAGACTGTGCAAGGAAGGATAACTTCTCCTCACCTCCCTTGCTGGCTTATGATGAAAATGGCTCAGTAGACTGACCTTTGTCCCTAGCGAGAGAAGGGTTATGTGGAGAGTCACACTGAGCCTCTGAGGCTAGCGAAATCTGCCAGGAAACGTGGGACGCACGGAGGCAAGGACAGAGCTTTGTCACAACGCCACCAAACTTCTTGATGAAAGAACAAACAAACAAAGAAGTCATTAAGCACCTCTGCCATTTCCACATTTTCTATTTTTTTTTCCTCCCCTCATTGAGTAACGGGCCTACTCTGTCCTTGGTCTTCCTCTTCCTTCAAATATATTTTTAGAATATTTTCTTGTTACCCTTTATGTCTCTAGCTAGTTTGATCTCATTTTGTGCCTTGGCCTAATTTTGTTCCTACATACTTATGTTATTTGTTTATATTCATCCTTTGTAATTTGACCAAGTTTCTACTTTTTGTAGGATTCTTTTTTGAGTTTTAGATCATTGAAGATCTCCTGGTTAAGACAGGGAGGTCTCTTGCCATATGTCCTATCTTTCCTACGCAGTGGGATGGATAATTTGCTCTTGTGCCCTTAATAATGTCTCTCTGAAAAACTGCCAACTGTCTTCTATTGTTTTTCCCCTTAGATTTGCTTCCCATTGGATTCATAGATACTAAGGTCAGAAGGGACCATTATGATCATCTAGTCTGACCTCCTGCACAATGCAGGCCACAGAATTTCACCCACCCACTCTTATCTTCCAACTCCCTGAGTTTGCTAAGGTCTGCCTTCTTGAAATCCATTGTCTTTATTTTGCTGTTCCCCCTCCTACCATTCCTTAGAATCATGAACTCTACCATTTCATGATCACTTTCACCCAAGCTGCCTTCCACTTCCAAATTCTCAACCAGTTCCTCCCTATTTGTCAAAATCAAATCTAGAACAGCCTCTCCCCTAGTAGCTCTCTCCACCTTCTGAAATAAAAATGGTCTCCAATACATTCAAAGAACTTGTTGGATAATCTGTGCCCTCCTGTGTTATTTTCCCAGTAGATGTCTGGGTAGTTGAAGTCCCCCATCACCACCAAGTCCTGCGCTTTGGATGATGGTTAGTAGTTTTAAAAAAAGCCTAATCCACCTCTTCTCCCTGGTTAGGTGGTCTCTAGTAGACCCATATCATGACATCACTATTTTTATTTTTTTTACCCCTTTTATCCTTACCCAGTGACTTGCAACAAGTCTGTCTCCTACTTCCATCTCAACCTCAGTCCAAGTGTATACATTTTTAATATATAAGGCAACACCACCTCCCTTTTTTCCCCTGCCTGTGCTTCCTGAGCAATATGTACTCTTCTATATTAATATTCCAGTCATGCATATTATCCTACCAAGTCTCTGTGATGCCAACTATGTCACAGTTGTGTTTACTTGCTAGCATTTTAAGCTTTTCCTGATACTTTTCCCATTAGTATACAGACATCTAAGATACTGATTTGAGGCAGCATACCTCCCGGGATGCCATGTCAGGGCGACAGATGGGTGCCTCCATCCCCCTCAGAAGAGTCACCAACCACCACTACCCTACGTCTCCTCCTGGGAGTGGTGGCTGCAATGCTCCCAGCCTTGGGGGTACATGGCTTCTCCTCCTCCACCTGTGGGGGTGATTCCTCATCTCTCATTGCCAGGGCAGCATATCCGTTTTCCATTACCATGGTGGGTGGGTTGGGAGTAGGGGTGGAGCACTGCCTGCTGCCAGAAGTAACCAGCAGCCAGTGTCCTCCCTGTGACAGAGCCATATCTTCCTCCTCTGGTGCCATGACAGCAGTCCTCTCTAGCTGGATAGCATCCTCAGCCTTGGATGTCTCCATATGAATACACTCAAGGAATTCCTCGTAGGCACGGATGCTTCTCAGCCTAGCCACCTCCTCCTGTAGCTCCCCCACCTGCTTCCTGAGAGATTCCACCAGCAGGCACCTTTCACACTGGATGGTCTCCACAGCCTGGCTTTCTGAGAGTGGGAAATGCAGGCCACAGTCTCTGCAAATCCACACCAGGATCTGGGTACAGGCATCCAGGTTGTCTGTCTGGATATAGGCGCAGGTGGAGGAGACAGGAGCAGCATTGGCACTGGCGAGGCGGCCCTTCCTAACCAAGGCGATAATATTGATTCCCTCCCACAAATCCCCTCTCAAGCTGCCCTGTTTGCTAGTTCCCCTTGGTCACTTAGCCCCTGGCTTTTAAGGCCTTCCCTCCTAGGTCAGCCCTACCCCCTTGTTAATCACACAGGGGGAGGGTGATCACAAGGCTGATCGAGGTTGATCAAAGATGATCCAGGGAACAAAGGTTCAAGCAGTCCCCAGACACAATCTCAACTGACACAGTAACTGAAATAATCTGAAAGAGAGAGAAAAACACAAACAGCCAAGCATACTCACTCGCCCCAAGGTTAGTACTCACACCTTGTTCGTTCAACAGGAGGAGCTCCTTCTCCTCTCAGACTCCCCTGTTCCAGTCCTCTGTTCTCTAGCAGATAATGGGGTTAAAAACCTCTTTGACCCTTCTCAGCTTCTAGCTGGACCGTTCATCAGTTTGCGTCTTGACTTTTCTCCAACTAACTGTCAATGGGTTTGTACAAGTCAGTTAGGTCTCAATATTACACCTGCTCATGCTGACATTTTTCCCCAATATGGTAAGTATTGAAATGAAACATTAGGGTGGTAACTCTCTCCATGCTCCAAATGCACTCGAGGCCTCCTTCCTTGGCTTCCTAGCCCAACCTCTTCTGAAGGTCCCATTCTCCCGCCATGGCACTTCAATAACTGTTTTTCCAGCAGCTTGATGCCCCTCCAGTCAGTCTCTTCATACAAGGTAGCAGAGAGAAAGGGATTAAACAAAAAACCCTCCTCTTGCTCATCCTGTTACCAAGGGTGGGGAAGTATTAAATTCTGGGCTGCCCAAGACACCTTTGTTCCTCAAAGGCAGAATTAAAGAATAAAAAGCATTTTAAGGAAAATCAATAAATTTCTCATGACTGCCAATGTAACAGATTGAAAAAAGATATTTGTCTGATGAACAGGGTTTAATAATCCTTACTCAGCTATGTGATTTCCAGGTGGATGATACCTAGCTTTTTCCTGGGGCTTGGGACAGCTGTGCTGGGGAATTAGTTTCCAGCTACATGTCAAATAAGGATTATTGTATGGAGACAATTGAGCTCAGCCTCTAGGAACCCACATTCACTTGTTTGTATACCGAAATGCAACCTGTCTCCCCTACTAGCTGTTTTTGACCTGACCCTCAGATCTGGAACCAGGATATAGAGATGATTCACACTGGGAGTTCATGTCAAGGAGGGAACCAGCATGGATTTGGCCCATGCAGGGAGTCTGAATGCTCTGCTTTGTGGGAGGCACCTCATTGCATTAGGGGAGGGAGAGGGCCAGGATTGAGAGAGTGGTATTTTTAAGGTCAGGCTTGACAAAGCCCTGGCTGGGATGATTTCGTTGGGGATTGGTCCTGCTTTGAGCAGGGGGTTGGACTAGATGACCTCCTGAGGTCCCTATGATTCTATGGTCAGAATTGAAGAATTTACTTTCTGTGAGCAAAAAGCTGCCAAATTATTGTGAGACTAAGGTCACAGACCACTTTTTAAAACTATTTTTCAAATGACAAAATATATAGATAGTGTGGCTGTTCCTAGAGATTCCAGTTATTTCTAGAAGAGGTTGTGTCCAACCATTCATTCATTCTGAATCCTCAAATTACTGTAATATGCAAAATGCTACTCTGTACTCAGAATGGCCAGCAAAACTGTCCAAACCTGCTTGGTATCTGCCTAAAGCTAATGTTCTCATCTGTTTTATCTTAGAAAAGTAAATGTAAATTGCTCTGCTCAAATTAAAGCAGAACATATCTTTGTCATCTGTGATTTATTTCAGAGTAGCAGCTGTGTTAGTCTGTATTTGCAAAAAGAAAAGGAGGACTTGTGGCACCTTAGAGACTAACAAATTTATTTGAGCATAAGCTTTCGTGAGCTGATGAAGTGAGCTGTAACTCACGAAAGCTTATGCTCAAATAAATTTGTTAGTCTCTAAGGTGCCACAAGTACTCCTTTTCTTTTTGTGATTTATTTAACATTTTTACTGAAGAATAATTAGATTCCATTGATTTTTACAAGATACTATATGTGCCAATGTTAAGCGTGCAAAATAAAATACATATGCAGAGATAAATATTTATTAATATGATGCCTATGCCTGTCAGTCAGCATGATTCTCAGACTTAAAGTAACTGAAATACAGCAAAATAAAAAGCATCACAAGAAAGCTTCAGAATAGTGGGAACATGCATTTGTTTGAAAGATTGATGTGGTTACATGGAGAAACATAAGACACTGATTTTGGGGTTCTCAATAGAAAGATCTCTTCCAGACACATAAGTGAAGAGGTCCAAAGTGATGGCTTTCAGATTTGTTGCAGTGGTGGTCATGATTAAACAAATGAATTTTCGTGTTCAATATAGCACATTTCCACTTCAATAAACCAAATTTTTGCATAATCTCCTTGCAAACTATAGTTGCCACATTTATTTTCTCCCACACTAGGAAAGCATGTTTTCTTCTGCTCTAAGATTTGAAATTATCCTAAAATAAATCTTTCTTTAATAAATCCACTTTAAATTTGGGTTAGAAAATCAACTTTGTCTTAGGTCAGATGAGAGCATGGAAGAGAGTGAGTGTCTGATTGGCTGCTAGCCTGCAGGGGGCGGGCAGTAGGGTGTCTGTTTGTTTGCGACAGGGAAGCCTGGCTGTTTAAAAATAGCCAGAGCTTCGCGAACCAGCTGAGTGGCAGAGAACCAGCTGAGCGGCGGGGACAGCAGAGCAGCTCACAGCAGGAGTTTGCCTGGGAGTTCGCCTGGAGGGAGCCCAGTGAGGCTTACGTCTTGCAAACTGCTCTGAGGAAGCTCATAGTAGGAAGGTGATATGGAAGGGGGGGGTTCAGCTGTTGTGACCTGCACTGGATGTGCCATGTTTGTCTTTCTTCCACAGGACAGAAGCGACTTTGTCTGTACAAAGTGCAAGCTGGTCTCCATATTGGAAGAGAAGATTGAAGGTCTGGAGCAACAGATAACAACCCTGCGTTGCATACGGGAAACTGAGGATTTCCTGGACGAAACTCAGGATAGGCTTCTAGGGGCACAAAGCTCTACAGATATAGAGCAGGTTGCACAGAGGAGCCAAGAGGCCAGTGAAGAAGCTTGGCAACATGTGACCTCCAGAAGAGGTAAGCGGAATGTCCGGGTTCCAGTAACACAGACACAGGTAACTAACCGCTTTCATGTTCTCTCCACAGGTATCGTTGCGGAGAGTGGACCAGATGATATGTCTGGGGCGAGAAAGCAGAAGGAGACTCCGCTGGTTGGAAGGCATGAGATGCGCTGTCCTGAGGTTGGGGGTTCCACGACCACCACCCCCAAGAGGAGAAGGCGGGTGGTGGTGGTCGGGGACTCTCTCCTCCGGGGGACTGAGTCATCTATCTGCCGCCCTGACCGGGAAAACCGAGAAGTCTGCTGCTTGCCAGGGGCTAAGATTCGCGATGTGACGGAGAGACTGCTGAGACTCATCAAGCCCTTGGATCGCTACCCCTTCCTGCTTCTCCATGTGGGCACCAATGATACTGCCAAGAATGACCTTGAGCGGATCACTGCGGACTATGTGGCTCTAGGAAGAAGAATAAAGGAGTTGGAGGCGCAAGTGGTGTTCTCGTCCATCCTCCCCGTGGAAGGAAAAGGCCTAGGTAGGGAGCGTCGAATCGTGGAAGTCAACGAATGGCTACGCAGGTGGTGTCGGAGAGAAGGCTTTGGTTTCTTTGACCATGGGATGGTGTTCCATGAAGGAGGAGTGCTGGGCAGAGACGGGCTCCATCTTACAAAGAGAGGGAAGAGCATCTTTGCCAGCAGGCTGGCTAACCTAGTGAGGAGGGCTTTAAACTAGGTTCACCGGGGGAAGGAGACCAAAGCCCTGAGGTAAGTGGGAAAGCGGGATACCGGGAGGAAGCACAGGCAGGAATGTCTGTGAGGGGAGGGCTCCTGCCTCATACTGGCAATGAGGGGCGATCAACAGGTTATCTCAAGTGCTTATATACAAATGCACAAAGCCTTGGAAACAAGCAGGGAGAACTGGAGGTCCTGGTGATGTCAAGGAACTATGACGTGATCGGAATAACAGAGACTTGGTGGGATAACTCACATGACTGGAGTACTGTCATGGATGGTTATAAACTGTTCAGGAAGGACAGGCAGGGCAGAAAAGGTGGGGGAGTAGCACTGTATGTAAGGGAGCAGTATGACTGCTCAGAGCTCCGGTATGAAACTGCAGAAAAACCTGAGTGTCTCTGGATTAAGTTTAGAAGTGTGTGCAACAAGAGTGATGTAGTGGTGGGAGTCTGCTATAGACCACCGGACCAGGGGGATGAGGTGGATGAGGCTTTCTTCCGGCAGCTCACGGAAGCTACTAGATCGCATGCCCTGATTCTCATGGGTGACTTTAATTTTCCTGATATCTGCTGGGAGAGCAATAGACAATCCAGGAAGTTTTTGGAAAGCGTAGGGGACAATTTCCTGGCGCAAGTGCTAGAGGAGCCAACTAGGGGGGGCGCTTTTCTTGACCTGCTGCTCACAAACCGGGTAGAATTAGTGGGGGAAGCAAAAGTGGATGGGAATCTGGGAGGCAGTGACCATGAGTTGGTTGAGTTCAGGATCCTGACACAGGGAAGAAAGGTAAGCAGCAGGATACGGACCCTGGACTTCAGGAAAGCAGACTTCGACTCCTTCAGGGAACGGATGGCCAGGATCCCCTGGGGGACTAACTTGAAGGGGAAAGGAGTCCAAGAGAGCTGGCTGTATTTCAAGGAATCCCTGTTGAGGTTACAGGGACAAACCATCCCGATGAGTCGAAAGAATAGTAAATATGGCAGGCGACCAGCTTGGCTTAATGGTGAAATCCTAGCGGATCTTAAACATAAAAAAGAAGCTTACAAGAAGTGGAAGGTTGGACATATGACCAGGGAAGAGTATAAAAATATTGCTCGGGCATGTAGGAATGATATCAGGAGGGCCAAATCGCACCTGGAGCTGCAGCTAGCCAGAGATGTCAAGAGTAACAAGAAGGGTTTCTTCAGGTATGTTGGCAACAAGAAGAAAGCCAAGGAATGTGTGGGCCCCTTACTGAATGAGGGAGGCAACCTAGTGACAGAGGATGTGGAAAAAGCTAATGTACTCAATGCTTTTTTTGCCTCTGTTTTCACTAACAAGGTCAGCTCCCAGACTGCTGCGCTGGGCATCACAAAATGCGGAAGAGATGGCCAGCCCTCTGTGGAGATAGAGGCGGTTAGGGACTATTTAGAAAAGCTGGACGTGCACAAGTCCATGGGGCCGGACGAGTTGCATCCGAGAGTGCTGAAGGAATTGGCGGCTGTGATTGCAGAGCCACTGGCCATTATCTTTGAAAACTCGTGGCGAACCGGGGAAGTCCCGGATGACTGGAAAAAGGCTAATGTAGTGCCAATCTTTAAAAAAGGGAAGAAGGAAGATCCTGGGAACTACAGGCCAGTCAGCCTCACCTCAGTCCCTGGAAAAATCATGGAGCAGGTCCTCAAAGAATCAATCCTGAAGCACTTGCATGAGAGGAAAGTGATCAGGAACAGCCAGCATGGATTCACCAAGGGAAGGTCATGCCTGACTAATCTAATTGCCTTTTATGATGAGATTACTGGTTCTGTGGATGAAGGGAAAGCAGTGGATGTATTGTTTCTTGACTTTAGCAAAGCTTTTGACACGGTCTCCCATAGTATTCTTGTCAGCAAGTTAAGGAAGTATGGGCTGGATGAATGCACTATAAGGTGGGTAGAAAGCTGGCTAAATTGTCGGGCTCAACGGGTAGTGATCAATGGCTCCATGTCTAGTTGGCAGCCGGTATCAAGTGGAGTGCCCCAAGGGTCGGTCCTGGGGCCGGTTTTATTCAATATCTTCATAAATGATCTGGAGGATGGTGTGGATTGCACTCTCAGCAAATTTGCGGATGATACTAAACTGGGAGGAGTGGTAGATACGCTGGAGGGGAGGGATAGGATACAGAAGGACCTAGACCAATTGGAAGATTGGGCCAAAAGGAATCTGATGAGGTTCAATAAGGATAAGTGCAGGGTCCTGCACTTAGGACGGAAGAACCCAATGCACAGCTACAGACTAGGGACCGAATGGCTAGGCAGCAGTTCTGCGGAAAAGGACCTAGGGGTGACAGTGGACGAGAAGCTGGATATGAGTCAGCAGTGTGCCCTTGTTGCCAAGAAGGCCAATGGCATTTTGGGATGTATAAGTAGGGGCATAGCGAGCAGATCGAGGGACGTGATCGTTCCCCTCTATTCGACATTGGTGAGGCCTCATCTGCAGTACTGTGTCCAGTTTTGGGCCCCACACTTCAAGAAGGATGTAGATAAATTGGAGAGAGTCCAGCGAAGGGCAACAAAAATGATTAGGGGACTGGAACACATGAGTTATGAGGAGAGGCTGAGGGAGCTGGGATTGTTTAGCCTGCAGAAGAGAAGAATGAGGGGGGATTTGATAGCTGCTTTCAACTACCTGAAAGGGGGTTCCAAAGAGGATGGCTCTAGACTGTTCTCAATGGTAGCAGATGACAGAACGAGGAGTCATGGTCTCAAGTTGCAGTGTGGGAGGTTTAGATTGGATATTAGGAAAAACTTTTTCACTAAGAGGGTGGTGAAACACTGGAATGCGTTACCTAGGGAGGTGGTAGAATCTCCTTCCTTAAAAACCTCTAAGGTCAGGCTTGACAAAGCCCTGGCTGGGATGATTTAACTGGGAATTGGTCCTGCTTTGAGCAGGGGGTTGGACTAGATGACCTTCTGGGGTCCCTTCCAACCCTGATATTCTATGATTCTATGATTCTATGAACTGTCTCGCTAATTTAATCAGTAGACTCTTTCCCTAGCTCTACTTCCTCATAACAATTTTGTTAACAAATACTAGAAATACAGAATTTTGTCCATATGCTTTATCAGTACAAAACTTTAAACAGGGAATAAGAGCCTCTCCCTGAATGGTTCTTGGTGGTTTTGAGCAGTGTTAGAGAAAGAATCTGCCCTCAAAAGTGCACAGAGTGTAGCCTGGAAAACTGCTGCTGTACTTGCTACGAACAAGGTTTTTCCTCTCCATGTTATTTAAATAAATGTCAAATCCTTGAACACGACACTTAGTACAATTAATGGTTTAAAGGGATTTGCAAAAAGTTATGTGACTGGGCACTTCACTTTGTCCACAGAAGTTTAGACAACCTGAAAAGTTAAGGATTGGAATTTCTTCCAGTCATTCTATTAAATATTGGTGTGTTCACAATATAATGCAGTGATCTTTGGAACGCTATTTATTTCTTGCTAATGGGAGATAACTGCTTTTAATGTGTCCACAAGATGGTGCTTCAGTTGTTTTGTTGCTGTAAGGTGTCCTTTTTTAAAAACTTCCTTCAGTTCATTCCAAATTCCTTTTATTGGACTGAGTTACATGATTTAGGTGGCTAAATCACATAATACTAGTGTTTTCATTCAGTGTTTGTGCCCATAGTTGAGTGTGCTCTGAATCGATCTTGTTGAAAAATAAATCCTCAAGTTTCCTCAGTGCAGTGCCAATACTAATATCCCTTCCTGCAACTCGCTGTCCGCTACCTCTTAAACAGCTTGCCAACAGCTTTGAGAGAGGGATATTTACTCACACTGAGATTACTCCATCATACTTAGCAGTAGGGCCCGGAATTTTCCATCCCTGGCTGCTAAATAATTAAATCTGTATGATAGACCACCTTAGACAATTTCTTGTCTTATACTACTGTACCTCAAACTTTTGAAATAATAATCTGTGCCACCTTCATCTGGTCACCTCAGTCAAGAAACAAATGGTCAGTCCCTTAGATTGGTCACCTAAGACAGTTTTCACCATATAAATCTTTCCAGTGAGACTGAAAAAAGTATCTGTTTCACCCAATCATTATTTTAAAGAAATAAAAATGTTTCAGAACAGTCTCTCTTTTGCTTAGCATCCAGATATTAACTACATTGCATTCTGTGTCCTTGTTAGATAATTTCTTATGGTCTATTTTTCCATTCAAACTAATATTACCTGATTTCTTATCTCATTGTCTATATGATGAATTTGATGTTAATTTTTTCCACTTCCCATTTTTATTTTGTTTCCATATTTTTTCACATTACCGCTTATCTTGGTAAGTCTTCATTCCTTTTCTTCAAACACACTTCAAAAAGGTTAGATTTATCATATTCTCTCAAAAACTTGCTAGTAGGATAAAATGTCAGGAGATTCCAGACCTTCAGTTAGCAGAAAGCTAATCTAAGTCACATTCCAAATGTGGATGTAGTCCACATACTTTTCTAGCATGTGTGAGTATTAAAGAGGAGGACACACCACTGAGAATGTCGGGGTCCTGTGACCTGTACCCTTGCAACAGAAAAAGCTGAAGAGCTTATGCTGAGCCTCTGAGGGCCCCAGGTGGAACAGTACCAGACAACTGAGGCTTATACTCTTCAGGGCTTTATAGATAGCAACCAGCATCTTGAATTAAATTCCATTGTGAACTGGGAATCAATCTGAAGTTCAGCGCACAAGTACAATATACTCCTGCCAGTCTGCCCTACTTAACTGTCAAGCGCTCCACACATACTGCACCAGCTGAAGTTTCTGGATAGCCTTCAAGATTAGCCTCAAGTCGAGCTTTGTTGGACTAGTCCCTAGCCTTGAGATTACAACTACAGATAACCATAGTGAAGGTCCCATCTGAACGGGAAAGCATACGATCTCATGTCCAGCGTCAGAAGACAAAGTATTCAGGAAATTTCCATAGAAGTCCAAGAAAAAAAAAAAGGGAATCCAATGAGACCTTAAAACTGTGAGCCCTCACTAGTTGCAGTGGTTAGACTCTTTCCTCAAAATATATCTTTTGTGTCAATCAGCATTTCTTTAATGTCATCCAGATTGAATTATGAAATATCATGCAACTAATGAGAATGTATTTCCCACAAAATAAATGGATAGAGTTGTCTGAATCCTGTTTTGCAAAATAAAGGCTGTAAGGCCAACAGAATCTATAAAAATAAATATATTCCATGGCTTTAAGAGACAGAGGAAAATGTATTGAAAAAATCCTAGAACAAACATTTTAAATTTTAGCTGATTCCTTGCTCCATTGATTTTATCACTCTTTCAAATCAGAGATAATATTAATTGACAAGTTAAGGTGTCACATCTATGGTTCATGAAGAAAACACCCAATTCCTTAGTACTTTGCAAGTTTACTTTAATCCAAAATATCCTACCACGGAAAAGGACTATCCCAAAAAGCTTCCGATCAGAATACCGTAACAAGGCTAAACCAAATCCTGGACCCAGTTCAACCCGTTCTTTAGACTATGAAAGTACTGTAGCTTAAATCTGAGTAACAGTTTTCACTAAAAACATTTAACAGCAAGCTGTTAAAAGTTTTTTATATTATAATTTAATTAAATGTATTATAATTTAATATATTTTAAATTGCTACCACTTTAAAGTGCAATTCCCTTCTCAAAGTGACTAAAAATGGGGTACCAGGTTTATTATGCCAATTTCTTTATAAGTCGTGCTCAATGTAGAAGACGTTTTAACCAAATGCAAGCCATGAAAACCCATGCTGGGCTCTCAGAATCAAACTGGGGTCTTTCCTCATGCATCGCCACCAATGAAAGTGGCTTTGCAAATAAAATTAAGTTCTTAATGATGCCTGTGCAAACCTACAGCCTCCAATGGGGTTGCAAAGATGTACCCAACTGGAATTTAGTAAATCTTGTTGATGACAGAAGCAACAGAGTCCAGCTCCCTTTCTCATAGCACTGCAAAGACAATAAAAAGCAGTACAATCTTATTTTTGTCAGTGAAGTAGGCAGATATGAATCAGAATACATGCAGGGAGCCGCTATGATTGAGCAAGTACCCTTTTTTACACAAACACTTTTCAGAGTAGTTTGCACTTTAAGATTATGGGCTTAAGTTTCTCTATAAAGTAGATAAGGGAGCATTTCAGTACATTTCTAATATTTACTAACCTTTGGGGATGTTTCAGAAACACAATATACAAACTCCCCTTATAGATTACTGACTCCCATTCACGATGGTCCAGCATACATGGCACTTGTGATGTCACATACATACTGAAGAGTAATGGCCAGAGGCAATGTTCAGATTCTTGCCCTCCCTTCCAGGATTTTAAAATTTTTGTTTTTCTTCAGTAACAGTATTTTATAGTGCTTTATGGGAGGGAGGGGGGGAATAGAGAAAGAAGAGGAGATAAATAGGATTTGCCTTAATCAAAGTCAAGTTCCAGTGCTCTTCCTGGATGATTATGTCATCAGCAGAGTGCATGCTGGGATATAGAGAAGCAGACTTGAGAAAAAGACTCAAAGTAAACCATTCAGAATGTGCTAAAGTGTCCCTCATTAGTTATTTGGGAAACTACCCACACATTTGTAACATTTTACAAATATGTGAAATTAACTTTAAAAATATCACTTTATTAAACACATTTCTAATGTTCAGTCTTAAGTATATACTACAAATCTAATTAGCACTGCAGTGGGAGACAAAAATCAAGTCTTCCCTTAGGTTAAGCACTAATAGGCTATAAACAAATGACTGATGAGAAGAGAAGGAACAGGAATTATAGGCAAGGGTACTAACTAACCCTTCATTCCCAACTATGTAACGAAGTCATCCATTACACACATTACAGTACATAAAGCCTCATCTCCAAAAACTAAAATTTGGAATGTCATTTTATTTAAAATGCACAGCATGCAGTGTTTTGCAATTGTCAAAAGGCATGCTATTTTAAATTCTCATAATTCACTGGCAAATGACATTTTAAAAAAATACTATTACAAAGCATTTAATCAAATCCTGACATTTTGGTTTCCACCATTATCATTTGCTGCAATGCATATGATTTAATCTTAAATTGATTTTGATGACTTGTATTCCCTATCAACATTTCTGCCCTCAGTATGTCAGTCACTAGATTACCCACCAACAGATTCATCAGGATGCTCTTATTGCCACCTCTCTCCCATGAGCAATTTTCATGTTACTGAAACGTTTTAAAGTGCATAAAGGATTTTTCTTGGAGAAAGATTTATCGCTAATTATTCCATTAATATTTCAATTACTAGATTTGCATGATTTGTACTCACTAAACCTTTATTAAAAGATTATTTCTCACAGAGTCTGCTATGACTTGGATACCTATTGCAGAAAGCCTTATTCTAGAAACCCATTTTATAAAACACTAGAATCCTGCATTTCAAACACATCAATTCTATGCACTCAGTTTTGGGATTACTGACAGCCATGACACACATTTCAGCACAATTGTTTTACTTCTTCCACACAAAGGGGTTTTTCTGAAGGGCGGGGGTGCGGGGGAAAAAAGCAATCTACAATTCAGATTCATACAAGTAGTGCCTGTGTAAATAAATTAATATATCATCTTCACATCTGTTTAAGTATAAATATTTCTTGAATATGTTAAAACTGCTACACCACCTCTTGTTTTTGCTAGCAAAGATCATTTGCAGAATATTGCCTCTTAAAAGGATAAAAAGCCAAATGAAAAATATCAGAAAACTACTAAATAAATTTATATCCTCCAATGTTAGCAAGTTAAAGCAACAAAAAGGCATATGGGTGGGAAAAAGTCTGAAGAGAGAAAACCTACACACAAGACATGGCCAAGATCACCTACAAAAAAAAAAGCGTGTTGAGATTTCTACATCCTGCGCAGTAACTCAACATACTCTAGGCCAAGCCCAAAGCCAACTGCATTCAAGAGACTGATCTGATCCTCTGAGGTTATGTCAATAATTGCAACACTGGCAGAAGCATGTTTCCAAATCATGAAACTCGAGAAAAGGGCAGTTCTTTTTGGAGGGATTGATCTTAGAAGGGGGAAAAAAAAAAGACCATATAGCTAGAATATAACAACTGGTTCAAAGTGGTAGGTAGAACAAATGAAACAAAGTCTGTTCTAGCATTAAACATCTGTATCTTGCAAATACCTCCAATGGCTTCTAGAAGGAAGTAGTTAAATGAGTGCAAACTGATGTGTAAGTTGACAAAATATTGAAATAGGGAAACTATCTTCTGTGTATTTTCAGGCATTAACATTTGCCTTATAGAAACTAAAAGATCTAAGTTCCAAGTCCCAAATAAATTCACCTCTAACAGTCTCATGTAGAAATTATGCTAAGAAGCTTTTGTTGAACTGATCTTCCAAACAAAGTTGTTGACTTTGAATCTAAAGCTGTTCTGGAAACCGAGTCAGTAACAACAGTTCAGGAAGCCTACAGCATGAAGTAAATGAGGTATGGTATTGAGGTGACTGCAGTTTCAATAGCTATTCCATCTCTGTGCAAACTTGTTTCCAAAAGAGAGT
This sequence comes from Lepidochelys kempii, assembly GCF_965140285.1. Classification (NCBI taxonomy): domain Eukaryota; kingdom Metazoa; phylum Chordata; order Testudines; family Cheloniidae; genus Lepidochelys; species Lepidochelys kempii. The sequence goes on from NC_136383.1 coordinate 95,458,459, forward strand.
ACTCCAAGGATTTCTTCGGTCAAGTCTACAATATTTCCAAATCTACATGTCGAACATCAGGATTGCGTTGCTGAAACAAAAAAAAAACAAATTTTATTAATAAGCATAGACAATCAAATGTACCACGACAATGCTGATGACAAGACCTGCCACGATGTTGGCAACAAACAACAAATCCCTCCTCATGTAACATAGCAATTGTTTTAAAATGAAGACTAACTAATACATTTAATCCATGCTTTAGGCAGCTCTAAAGAATTTGTCCACCAAGGAACATTTATCAGCGTGTACTAGAATGGTGACAACTTCATAGCTAAATAAGTTCTAATGCTTTCAAAAGTACGAAGCAGCTCATGATTTAAAAAAGGTAATTGGTTTCAACTTAATTTAAAATGTAATTAAAATTAACTTAATTTTTAAAAGGTAATTGGTTTTAAAGGTAAAAATGTCCAAATGAAAAAAAAATTACATTCTACATAGAAGAGGCACTTTCCTGAATGCCAAAAGTGCATGAAAAGAACTGGTCTATACTATTAAATATGTGGTTTGCACAACAGGTGATGTTTGCTTCAAGTGACATGCTTCGCCAACATTTCTACAGGTGACTTTAAATTAGGTAAAGCTTTGTCAATAGCAACACAATTATTGAAATCCCTATATACATTGAAAATAGTATTCATGTTTTGAAAATTACTATTCTTGAGCTTGCTGTTCAAAAATCACTAAGGGCTGGCAAGCAAATCCAACTATAGTCAAAACATTGATTTTGATTTTCAATAGCACCACTCTGGGGAGATAAAATTAAAATTACGTAGAATGCTTCTCAAAAATCCTACACACGCTAGAACACGCTCTTGAAAAGCACCTTCTGATGAAGGGAAAAGGCAATCACAAAGGTACAACATTTATCTGGCACACTATGGTTAGGATCATGGCTCCGTGCTCCCCTTCAGAAATACCATGGAATTTACCTATGCCTGTGGAAATATTTGTCTGCCCAAATGCCTCACATCTTCAGACAAAGGAAATGCTTAACTACTCCAAAAGCAGGAAAATAAATTCTTCAGCAGAAAGGAAAAACATTTTAAAAAATCATAGCCTTATAGTACCCACCAAGGAAATGTATGGAATGGATATGTTCTGCATTAAAAAGTTTCCTTTGGGGCTTTTCATAAACTTGTAATATAAACAGTTTTCCCATTTATTTCATGCAGACTAATATGATTTATTTGTACATACTATTCCTTCTGCTGCTCAGCCACAAAGGGCATGAGACAGATACCCTGTCCACCTTTTCATCCTAGGAGGAACAGACAACTCTGTTCTTCCAAGCACTAGCATTTTCCCAGATTGTGAGATGTAACAGAATGTAAGGCAAGAAAACCAGACTCCAAAAACAGAACTGAATGTTGAACATCTAGTACTTCCCAGACCTCTCCAATCCACATACACTTTCAGGAATTCCCAGCATCTGCTTAAAACTAGGTGATCACACATCAGCACATAAACTATTGATACAAAACCAGAGTCACAACACAACTGTCTGACTAGATCTCTGTCCAGCCCAATAACACCACTCTAGAATTTGAAATCACAAAGGCAAAAAGTGTTAAAGAGGCCTTGTGATGAATCTATCCATTTATAAAGTTATGGTTTGGTATAATGGACAGACCACAAGCTAAATGAAAATAAAAGCATGCCACACCTACCCACCATAACTTCTCAGGTAAGGTTTTAGTAGCCACAATGTAACAATGATGACAAACCTTTGCTGTTCCAATTGAAAGATACCTTTAAATCCTGAACTGAAAAAAGGATGGATGCTTGTTTGTGTGTCTACTGAAGTTGTGTCACATGGTAGAGCAGTAGTCGCAGTGACAGATATTCTGTTTTGCCAAGAGCAAAACAAAAAATAAGACGTAAAGTAATTGGCACCCCCTTCATATGCAATGACATCACTTTTGATACAACATTAAGTGTATGGTTAAAAACCATTTAAAAGTTGCTTCTCATTACAGCCGATGTGGAGCTCAAGGGCCTATAAATGACTTGACATTTTGAGACAACTGTACCATTTTTCAGAAAACGCAAACAGGTAATATTCCATGGGAATTGTTATCAATAAGTAGTAATGATCTTAGAATGGCAAGTGCCTTAGACAGAGACAAAACAAACCACCATGCAAACCACACATGTCAAGCAGACCCAAGGCATGATAAATACTTGTTTTCAAGGTCAGATTTGTTCAATGAAACTTAACTGAAGTTTGTCCCTGATTTCCTTAAAGGTACAACAAAGCCCTAAATATCAGCAAAATAGGAGCATTCAGACTGACTAATAATTTTTACCAACTGAATATTACCTTTAGCTCCTTTTCAAGCCGGTCTACTTCAGCTCCCAGTGTGTCAATGATATTCTCTCCATGTTTAAGCATGAAGGCTTCTAATTCCTCAAGAGTTTTCACCTGCTGAATTTCCTAGCAAGAAATGAAATTTGAGAGGTTGGAGGGGAAGGTAAAAACCAAAACAAAACGAAAAACAAGCAACCATCAATTTTTAAACATATTCGTGTTTCCTAATGGGCAACCATTTGCCAAAGAACTGGAAAAGACTGGGCTTCTTTATCATTCCTGACTTTTCAGGGCAGTGAGGACGAAGGACATGAAGGATGTAAAACAGATGGGGAGGAAGATGGGCTGGCAATAAACCTGCATTATGTACATACACATTTTCACTTTTTCCTTTATTCACAAACTAGGTTTAGAGAACTGCACTTTGTCTTTCCAAAAAAAAGTCATCTCTTCAAAAAGCTGGTAAACCTCTCCGTTTTCTCCTAACAAGGCAGAGCAGCTTCTCTCTTCTTGTTCTCTCCTCTCATTCTCTCTCAGAAACGTAAGGCCAGAACGGACCACCGTAACCATATAGTTTGACCTTTTGCATAACACAGGCTACAGAACTTACCCAACATCTTCCCTGTTTGAATTACAGCATGTCTTAGAAAAACAACCGTTCTTGATTTTAAAATGGACACTGATGGAGAATCCACCACAATTCTTGATAAGTTGTTCTAATGGTTATCTACCCTCACTGTTAAAAATGTATACTTTATTTCCAGTCTGAATTTGTCTAGCTTCAAGTTCCAGCCACTGGAACTTGCCATACTCTCGTTTGCTAGACTGAAGAGCTCATTCTCCATATAGGTATTTCTAAACTGTGATCAAGACACCCCTTAGCCATTTCTCTGTTAAGCTAAAATAGACAGACTACTCTAGGAGCTCAAACACAGAAGCCAGGTTTTCTAATCCTTTAATCATTCTTGTGACTTCTCTGAACCCTCTTCAATTTATCAACCTCCCTTCTTGAATTATGCCCACCAAAACTTGCTACACATTCCAGTAGTGGTCACGTCAGTGCCAAATATAGCAGTAATATAACCTCCTTACTCTTATTGTATATTCCCGTTTATACATCCAAGGATTACATTAGCCTAGGGGTGGGAAAACTTTTTGGCCCCTGGGTCACATCTGGGTATGGAAATTGTATGGCAGGCTCACAAAATTGGGGTTAGGATGTGGGAGGGGATTCAGGCTCTGGCTGGGGGTTTGGGCTCTGGGGTGGAGCCAAAAACGAGGCATTCAGCGTGCAGGAGGGGGCTCCAGGCTGGGGCAGGGGGTTAGGGTGGGGGGAGTGAGGGCTTTGGCTGGGGGTGCAGGCTCTGGGGTGGAGCTGGGGATGAGGGGTTTGGGATGCAGAAAGGTGCTCCAGGCTGGGACCAAGGGGTTTGGAAGGCGGGAGGGGGATCAGGGCTGGAGTTTGGAGGGCAGGAGGCGCTCAGGAGTGCAGGCTCCGGGCAGCGCTTACCACAGGCAGTTCCCAGAAGCAGCAGCATGTCCCCCCTCTGGCTCCCACACGGACGCACGGCCAGGCAGCTCGCCACACTGTCCCGTGCACAGGTGCCGCCCCTGCAGCGCCCATTAGCTGTAGTTCCCGGCCAATGGGAGCTGCGGGGGCGGCACACTGAGCCTCCTAGCTACCCCTAAATGTAAGAGCCAGAGAGGGGACATGCCGCTGTTTCCGGGAGCTGCCTGTAGTAAGCACTGCCCAGCGAGAGCTCAAGGGCAGGATTAAATCTGCTGGTGCACTGGATGTGGCCCGCTGGCCGTAGTTTGCCCACCCCTGCATTAGCCCTTTTGGCCACAGCATTGCACTGGGAGCTCACATTCAGCTGCTTATCCACCATGACTCCAAGTCTTTTTCAGTCACTGCTTCCCAGAATAGTGTCTCCCATCCTGTAAGTATGGCCTACATTCTTTGTTCTGAAGTTCACATTTGGGTGTACTAAAAGGTATATTTATTTGCTTGCACACAGCTTATCAAGCAATCCAGATCATTCCATATTAGTGACCCATCCTCTGTTATTTACCAATCCCCCAACCTAGGGTCATCTGCAAACTTTAGCAGTGATGATTTTATTTTCTTCCATGTCACTGATAAAAATGTTAAACAGCAAAGGGCAAAGAACCAATTCCTGAAGTACTCCACTAGAAACATACTCACTTGAAGATAGTTCCCCATTTACAATTACACTGAGACCTATCAGACAGGTTTTTTTTTAAATTTTAATGCGTGCCATGTTAATTTTTTATTGTTCAAGTTTTTTTAATCAAAATGCCAAGTCAACTGCTAACAGAAGTCTAAATAAATTATATCAACACCTACCTTTATCAACCAAACTTGTAATCTTACTCAAAGAAGTAAAAGGTAGTTTGACTGGATCTGTTTTCCATAAACCCATGTTGTTTGACATTAATTATATTAACCTCCTTTCATTCTTGATTAATTAAGTCCCATATCAGCTGTTCCATAATTTTGCTTGGGATCAATGTCAGACTGACAGGACTATAATTAGCCTGGTTGTCCCATTTACCCCTTTTAAATATTGGCACATTTCTTCTAGTCTTCTGGAACTTCCACGGTGTTCCAAGACTTATTGAAAATTCATATTAATGGTCCCAGCAAGCTCCTCGGCCAGCACTTTTAAAACTCTTGGATGCAAGTTATCCAGACCTGCTGATTTAAAAATGTGTAACTTTAGTGGTAGCTGTATAATGTATTGCATCACAGGTGGCAAAGTAAATGTAGTAATACCTAAAGATTCACTATATGGCCTGCAGGAAATACTCATCCTTGGCCCCCAGAAAGAGCCAAGTAAACCAGCTGTGAACTGAGACTAGGAGATGTCAACAGTGCACCAAACAGAAGAAAAGAGGTTAAGGAAAACAGGATGTAACACTCTCTACAGAATTACTAGGCAGACCTCTTCTATAAAGAAAGGAATTTTTCACCAAATAGTAAAACCCAAGCTAACAGATGTATAAAAACCTATAGATGGTATCCCAATACTAACATGAGTTTTTCTTGGCTGTCTCATATCCAAGGACAGAACTGGCTAGATGCTTCTTAACTTGTAATATCACAGTCATAGGCGATAAGGCTGAAGTATATTTAAGACACAAATATTGCATCACTAATATAGACATAGCACAGTATAAGATCAACAGTACTCCTTGGATACAAAGCTAACTTGACTTAAATAGTCTTCTTAACGTTTCCTGTAACATCTCTAAAAACGTACGTTAGTTTTTAAAAATCAAGTGCAAGGAGAGAAATAATGTGCTGTATGATCATAAACCAGACCTGAAACAATGCCACCTCTGGTTCTGAGCCTGCTTAGTTTGCGAGACCTATAACAATCAGTTTTTGGAGAAGAGATTTCCAGAGAAAATCCCAAGGTGTTGCAGAAGTGGTATTGGCATTGTCACAGGGTGAGCTTGCCTAGCTCCATCTTCCTGGTCTTCCTCTGAATCAGGGTGGTTTTTAGAAAAAGCTTTTCAGAGTAAGGAGCTGGGAATTATACAGGCAAATCTAGACAGAACAACAACTTGTGAATGTTGGGCAATATCCTGATTATTTAAAATTAGCCTTGTAATTTGACCTGGATACGTGTTTTTTTGTTTTGTTTTTTTGTTGTTGTTTTTTTTTTTTTTACACTTCTTGTACTAAGAAGGTTTTGTAGTGTTGCTATGCACTACTGCTGCATTTAAGCCCAGAGGTGGAGGCTGATGGTATGATCTCTGTGTATACTTTGTATCAGGGTGTTAAATATGTAAGGCCATCTGGGATTCTTCAGGATGAGGAGCTATATAAATGCAAAACAATATATCCCATCTACTTGCAAATTTTTCTTTTAATATGCTTGATAATGGGAAAGAAAAAAATGCTGGATGTAACGATATTGCTTTATTAAACATACTTGTAGCAGCTGTTCAATGTCTTGCTTTTCCAGGTAAGAACGAGTCACAACCCGTCCATCAAAGTCTACTTCTGCCTTGAATCTCACTTTGCTCAATCCCATGTCTGTGGCTTTAACATCATGAATTGCTCTGAAATAGATAATTTTAAAAAATGTGGAACAATGTAAAGCAAAACAATTAGCTGATCTGAATTCTGGTGTTCACTACAAATTGTCACAGTTCAAAGATTTTGTAATTATATAGGGGCACTGTTCCCTTCTGTCCTGCACTAGAGCCTCTGAATATTTTCAAATCAAACTCTCATTACTACATATTCCTATGTTTAGTACTGGTTTAAATGTACCAAGTTTTACAAATATGACTGCTGAGCCTGCAACAGTGCATCAAGTCATTTGTGATAGGGATAAAATGGCTAAGAACTGATTACAGGAGCATTAGGATCTGACCTGGTGGCTAGTTTATTTTTTCCCTTTGTGGTTAACAGATAACTGTAGAGACCAGAAATTTTCCTATCTGTAATTACCATTCTCTGATAAGTTAATAGATAACCACTCCTAGAGCTATGCTCAAAGTGAAAGCTCCAAGTTATCTACTACAGCAAGGGAGTTGTGTTTTACTTCTGGAGGAATTCTGCACCACTGTGCGCATGCAGAAACATGTCCCCCCATAGAGTCTCTTTGCTTTCCTGCAGAAAAATTGTTTTTGTGGGGAAGCAAAGAAAAGCTGCACCAGTGCTCATTCACCCCTCCCTGGAGGGGGAATGGGAAGTCTGGAGATGCCCTGGCCCCCAGGGACAGTTAGTCCCAGCTGGGTGGGGGTGGAAGGGTAGGATGACAACAATGGAGTTCCCCCTCCCCTGCACGGAGAAGCCGGAGCTGGGTCAGATCAACCCAGTAGAAACCGGGGTGGGGGGGTGGGAGGGAGGCAGAGGCATTGGGCGGACAGGGGGAGCAGCTTCCCATACAGTGATCTTTCCTCCCACTTCCCGGCCCCATCACTCCTCAGCTATGGGGGCAGTGGGTCACTGTACATGGAGCTGCTCCCCCTGTCTGCCCAAGCCCCAAGCATCTGGACAGACACACACACACCCCACACCCAGAACCTCCCCACCCCAACCACACCGCATTAGGAGCCCCTGGTACCCAGAATCCCCCCACCCCTCCCAAGCCTTACCCCTTGCATTGGGAGCTCTCACCCCTGGACCCCCACCCCACTGAGCCCCAACCAACTGCACCCCCCACCCCACCAAGCCCCACTTTCCCAACACCCTGCCCCCCCGCTGAGCCCTAATCACCTTCATTTGGACTCCCCTGCATCCAGAGCCCCACCCCCTCAATGAGCCCCTATACATTCACATTCCCCCCCGCCCCCAACTGAGCTGCCTACATCCAGATTGCACCACACAGAACCCTGGTACTCTTGAGGAAATTCTGCACCTAAAATTAAAAATTCTGTGCCAAAAAATTAAAAATTCTGCAAATTTCTACATATTTTATTTGTCAAAATAACACCGTAACACAACATTATAGTCACACAGTTTTCAATTATTTTGGTAATTTATTTCAAAATACTTGTCAGTAAATAACTGAAAATGGTGTGATTATATTGTGTTATTTTGACAAATCAAATATGCAGAATTTTAAAATATTATGTGCAGAATTTTTAATTTTTTGATGCAGTATTCCTTCAGGAATAGTGTTTGCTCCTGCCTTAAATGATCCTAGTGGCTCAATCACCAGTTCCTTTTGAGCAAGTTAGAAACTCGTACATACACGTATTTTAAAATTATAACAAAGTGGTTTGGGGAAGAAGTAGTGATCTATGACAACTTACGTCTTCAATGAACAGCAACCGCAGATAAGTCACTTCCTCTCTTTGACTGCTACCATTTGAAACCATCTTCACTTTTGGAGAATAAAGGACAGATTCTCCCCTGTGCCAAGTTATATTTGATGCAGGAATAAGTATCCCCCATCCATCATGGACCTGCTTACTTGTAGATATTCAAGCTCTCCCCGCCTCCCCCAACATGACTACTCTAATTTACCCACAGGGGACTACGACCCCTGTAAGGCCATACACCAGATGAAAGTTGCCACTAGGTGAGCTCTATTCTGTCTTTTGCACCAAGCAGACAGGCTACATAGCAAGGGTAGGAGGGAAATTTGTTAAGAAGGCGCTACTGACTTTGTGGCAGTTGAGAGGTCCCAGCTAGAGAAGTGCAACCATACTGCATGACCTTAGCTTCAGAACTGGAGCCAAGAATCTAAAGCTCCAGGGACACAAGGATCCAAATATTTAAAGATTTTATTACGTGGTATGCATGACTCCAGTGAAAGAAGTGGTAGCGGAGCTCTGTAGGTTCTACTCAAGGCATGCTCAAAACTAATTTTAGGAAGTTCCCATCTGAGCCTTTGTTAGGATCATGACACCAACCTCTGTCTGGTTTCTTGATAGGAGCATTGACCCAAGTATAGGGTGCATGTTGCAACTTGTCACAAGCTCATAATTCCATGGAAAAGTGTCCAAAACAATGTCTGTCTTTGTTTATACAGTGATGGAATTTTAGAATGGCACAACCCATGTGGATGAACATAAGGCTTGGAACACGTGCACTTGTACTGACATATTAACAATGATCATAATGTACCTAGAGTCATGTAACTCCTGCGACAGATCTTGCAACTCAGTCAGAAATCAGTGCTTTGCCTAATGACATATGGAGCCTTCCCAGGAGCCCCAGCTCCTAGGAGAGAATGAGAGCCAGAACTGCAATTCACATAGGTTGATTTTTGTTTGGTTTGTTATATTTTTTGTTTTTAAAAGGATTTAAAATGTTTTGGATCAGTTAAAAAAACAAATATTTCAAATAAGGTCAAATCATGCCAAAGGAAATATTTAATTTAGATTTTCCTGACTGAAAATCGAAAATTTTGGCAAATTCAAAAATTTTCCCAGGAAAAAAATAGTTTTCATACAATTAAAGTTAGTTCCCAACCAGTTCTAAATATTTTACACTAATTATTTAGATCTCTCTCATATGAAGTCGTCAAGTTAATATTGGCCTTGAAACTACCAAAGTCCCATGGGCAAAAGTTGTCAATCACTTTATAAGCAGTTATAAAAACAAGTCTCCCCTCACACCTGAATGTTGCACCACTAGAAATAACTTTATTTAATAGGAAAGCTAATTTTAGAAGTAGCACACCTATGAGAAAACGGTGAAGGATGTGGGGGCTGATCAGTATTAATTTATTAATACTGAATGTGACTGGGCATAGTTTACTGTACAGCTATATTAGATTGTTTAGTGTGTGCTTCTGTGGGGGGGGGGAAGAGGGGGATAGTTTAATAGCAAGCTTAACAGGAAAGCAACAGAATGATTCCAGATAAAACACATCTTGGTAAATAGATCAGGATTTACAAAACAATATCTGCACTATTAACTATGAAACTGCTAATTCCAAGATCTGACCAAAGTTGCAGTTGTTTTGCTAAAGCTGAAAACTAATAGATCAAAAGGACACCAGCTGGAGCAGACAAGAGGATGCTGAATACCAGGGAATAAATGTGATACAAACTCAAACTGAAAATTTCATGAACAAATTGAATTGATGTGATGAATAATGCAAAGAGAAATTATTTTTCAGCTGCTTATATACCAATGCTGGGAGTCTAGGTAACAAAAAGAATTGGAAAGTTTCACTGATGAGAAGGAATTTGATAAAACTAGCTTTACTGAAACCTGGTGGGGCAATTCATGACAGGAATGTTAAAATCACTGGTTATAACTTGTTCAGACAAGATAGAGTAGATAAAAGCGGTGTTTCGGGGTGGGTGCTCTACATTAGCGATACCATCACCTGTATTATAGTTACCGATAACCCAAAAGTGCAGAATCTTGAATGCATATGGATCAATGTGCTAATTAACAAAGCCTTTGTCACAGAATCAAAGTAGAGAACAGGATGAGTTACTCTTTAAACACTTATTATATGGCCAAAAAGCCATGATTCCACAATCAGGAAAGAGGCCACCTTTCGCTCTCAAGTCCATCTGACTCAGTGGCAAAGTGAAGGACGTAATTAGAAATAAAAAACTCTCTATATAACAAACGGCAAAGGGGGGGAAAAGACAGCAATCAATATAAATCAGAAGTTACAAAGTGCACAAAATTGATAAGGGAAGCTGAAAACATCATCAGGGACAAACCCATGGTCGGCAGGGCTAGGGACAATGAGATTTTAAAGTATTAGGAACGAAAGAAATCCCAGCAGTGGTATTGACCCATTATTGGATGCGACCCATTATTGGATGGAGATGATAAAACTGTTGATGATCCAGAAAAGACAGAATTCAATAAATACATATTTTTTTATATTTAGAAGAAAGCAAGTTATTATACTCACATCATGAAGATGTGAAAGTGCTTTCCAGGCAATTAGTAATAGAGAATTATGTTAGACAAAATCCACTAGTATAAACATTTATAAGTCGGCAGGCCCAAATGACTTGCATCTAGGGTGACAACCAGCAAGTGTGAAAAATCGGGACGGGGGTAAGGGAGGTAATAGGAGCCTATATAAGACAGAGCCCCAGATATCGGGACTGTCCCTATAAAATCGGGACATCTGGTCACCCTACTTGCATCCAAATTTTTCAAAAGAGTTGGCTGAAGAGATCTCTGGCCTGCTGATGTTAATTTATAATAAGACTTGGAATACCGAGGAAATTCCAGAAGACTAGAGAAGTACTAATGTTGTGTTAAAAAGGCAAACGGGGTAACGCAACTATATGCTGATTTGTCTGACATCAATCCCAGGCAATATAATAAAAAAGCTGATACAGGATTCGACTGAAAGAATTAAAGGCTAAGAATATAATTAACACCAGTCACCGTGGTTTTATGAAAAATGAAACTCGTCAAAAAATACCTGATTTCATTCTCTGAGGAGATTAACAGCTTGGGTGATAAAGGTAACTGCACAGATGTACAATGCTTAGACTTTTATAAAGTTTTTGACTTAGTACCACATGACATTCTGAATAAAGAAATATGTGGTAAATAATGTTGAGGACAGGGCATTCATACAGAGTGATCTAGATTGCTTGGTAACTTGAGCCCATTCGAACAAAACACATTTTAGTACAGCCCACTGCAAAGCTATAAATCTAGGAACAAGTAACACAGACCATACCTACAGAATGGGGTTCTGTACCATGGGGAACAGTGCCTCTGAACACGACTTAGGAGTCATAGTGGACAAGCAACTCAACATGAGCTCTCAGTGTGATGCTGCGGCAAAAAGGGCTAATACAATTCTTGGATGTATAAACAGGGAGTAGCGAGTACTAGTAGGGAGGTGATTTTACTTCTGCCTATGACTTTGGTGAGACTGATACTGGAATACTGCAGACAGTTGTGGTGTCAACATTTTTAAAAGGATGATGAGGGCCTCAAGTAAGTACAGGATGCACAAAACAATTTGAGGGCTGGAGAAAATACCTTACAGTGAGAGACTTAAAGAGCTCAATCAAGACGAAGATGGAGAGTTGGTAGCTTGATTACAGTGTATAAGCACCTTTACAGGGAGGAAAATACTGACTACTAAAGGGCTCTTTAAATTAAAGCAAAAAACCCAATGGCTGGAAGCTGAAACCAGACAAATTCGTATAAGAAATTAGGCACCTTTAAAAAAAACAAAACAAAACAAAAACCCCAACAGTGAGGGTAATTAACTACTGGAATAAATTACCAAGAGAAGAGGTAGATTCTCCATCTCTTGACGTCTTCAAACTGAGACGGAATGGCTTTCTGAAAGATATGTTAGTCAAACAAATTATTTTTCTCACTGCAGGAGCCACTTGGTGAAAGTTAGTGGCTTGTGATACATTGGTAATCAGACTAGATGATCGAATGGTTCCTTCTGGGATAGAACTCTGAGTAATTACAAGGGAGGAAAAGGAGGAGGAGGAAGAGAGCGAGAAAGAGAAGATGGGGCAGTTGCCAGTGAGCTGTTCGCAGAAGAATAAGCTAACAGAGACACAGCTTGGCCCTGTGAAGGGTGTCTGAAGCAGTTGAGCCCTCCTAAGCTTCAAGGGGATAGTAAGTCTTGGGGAAGAAAGATATAGGTGTGGATTGTTTATTGTGTTAAAATCCTTTTTCTCCTATGCTTTGCAGTGTTCTTACTGATAAAATTAAGCAATACTTTGTTTTAAGAAACCTCTCTTTTCATCATATTAACCACTAGCTACAGCTCCCAAAGGTAAGCCTTAGAGCCCTGTGAGACCTGCTGAGAAATAACAGTTGGCTCACAAAGACCCAGTCTAAGAGTGGGGGAAATTGCAGGATTCCATCTCAGGACAGGTAAAGCCAAGAGGTCTAACATTTAACATGGGGAGGGTACACTCCGAGACCAGAAAGGGGTCAAAGGTGCTGCTAGTTCTGTAACTGCCACACAACTGATTTTGAACTGTACTGTTAAAACATCCACCACCACCCATATTAACGTGTGGCTAACAAATGTTTTATAGAGTTAGTACCTGACGTTTGAATTTTCAGACAGGACCTTAGAGAGGGGGAGATGTGTTGTAAGCAGGGTTCCCAGATCTCTCTGACCATGGTTTTCAACCAGTGGTCTGCAGACTCCTGGAGGTCCACAGACTATGACTAAGATTTCCAAAGGGGTCTTTTTAGGGAAATTTTTTAGGGGTCCACAAATGAAAAAAATGTTGAAAACCACTGCTCTATGACTACAACAACCTTCGAGGAGCATATTATTCAAATTTTTTGTTTGCAACCCAAATGATACAGCACTGTACTACTGCAGGAGTACTTGAAATTGAAACTGACTCATCTATTTTTGTTGACCAAAACTGACAGTAATACATAAAGATGAACACCATAAATATTCCAGCTACTGATACACAGACCGAGAAAAAATAGCTATGGGTAAAGGATATTGAAAGCAAGGGTCAGCTCCTATTTTATTAAAAATTAAAGGGATAAAAGTACCAGAATTTTAAGATAGATACTGAAAGAGCAAGGAAATACGACTTTACAGTACATGACTAATTTTATTTTTGTCTCTTTCCCTCAAAATTCTTGGGCCGACTGCTGTAGTTAATAGTATAGTGCACCACAAAACACATTTGAAGGCTTTATTTTAGCTAAAGCTTTAATTCTCCTGTTTGTCAATTCAGTCAGTAAAATTTTTAGCACAGGAAACCAAACCAGGTTTCTGTCAAAACCCTGATCCTGCCATATTCGGACTGAAAAATCAATGCAAGAGAGGTATCTCTGCTCCTTTGTTTTCAATTACTTAATTTGTCTTAAAATGCCCTTGAACTATTTTTCCTCAGACAAATGCTAGTTTCCTGCTTTTTGATCTGCTTGATAAGAGACTTTTTATATTATCAGGATCCTCATCTTACCTAACGACAGGGTCACTCTCCAGTAACTCAGTAAGTCGCTGTAATTGCTCAGGATTAATGGATCGTCCCAGCAATGCTTCCGTGTTGGTGTAGATGAGAAAAGCTGATACAGCTCCCAACAAAGTTCCCACACCTAGAGATCCCAGGCTATCATAGTAAGGGTTGCCTACACACAAAAAAACCAGTTGAAATTAATTTCACAGAATACTTCGAAAAGTGTAAAAACAAAGCCTTTGTAATACTGAAAAGCAGACAGTACGTTGTCTCTACACAGGAATTACTGTTTCTTTAGAGTATGTACTGGGAACCCTGTCTTTATTTCTGGTTAAGAAAATAAAATTGAATAAAGAAAATATAAGATTTAAAGTAAAATCTCTCATGTCCCAGGTCCTGGAAGCCCCATGCGCTCATGCCTTTCCCCCCACCCCCCCTTATGACTTATGAATTTGTAGACTATTTTGTTAGGTGCTCAGATTCCCAGGCATGGGCATCATGCAAGTGACAATACCATCAGCATAACCAAAATTTTGACCCACTTTCTGTTCTATGTAACGAGTAAAGCCTTCAAAAAGAATAAATATCAAGTTAGCAGTAAGGTCCATCAGTTTGATGGAGAAGAGGGAGAAAAACATTACTCAATCTTTTTATAAAAACAGGTATCTTTCTTATTTGCCTTAAAACATGCAAGTAATAATATAAAACAGGACAGCAGCAGAAATCCATCTTGGAATACATTACAGTACTTACATAATGGGCACGTTATACATTTATTTATATTCATTTTTCTGTCTGCAACATTGCATATTTTTACATAGTATCCGAAATATAAAGTATCACAAAACATTTTATAGAGGAGTCAAAGACGAAGTAAAGCAAATAAAGCTGTGAGGCAACTAATTAGTGAAGACCTATAAAGAAAGGTACCATGTTTATCCAATTCTTACTAGGTCAATTCCAAAAAAACAACACCCTTTAATGGGCAAATAACCCTAATTTCACAGGCTATTGGATCTCTCTGACTCTTGCATGGTGGGGAAGCGAGAGTTACAATGCAGAGAATGCACACACTCCTTAACACAGTTTCGTTCTGCAGCCCTTGTACAGGGCCACAAAATCTGTTGTTATGCAGACCATTCTATTTTCCTCACCTGTTTTGGCAGATGAGGAGTATTAAGGTTACCATGTATCTTTGGGGCTAAAGTCATAACTTCAAAGCTACATCTTTGGGGAAGGGAATAGGATTTCCTCCCTAAACCTCCCCTTCATGCAGAGCAAAACAGTGCACAGCTCAGTAAGAAGGCTGTGCGCAGCTTCTCAGAATATGAGTTTATGTAACCAGACTAGAGAGAAAGTGATTTACATATTTACTACGATAGATTCTCTTTTAATAAAAAGATTCAACTACAACTTGGGTTAACTCGAATCCAGTTAAAAGGAAATGACCCATCATACAAACTTTAAAGTCTTTAAAGTCAAACTTTAAAGTCTGCAAGTGGTCCCACTGGCTTCAATGCAACTACTGGAGTGAGTAAGAGTGTGAATGACTTAAGCCCTCAAGTCTTCAGAACAGGAAGGCCAATCCATATGATCCTTCAGTAGCATTATTAGAGTTGTTTCAAGCTATAATCTCACCAATAACAGTGGTTTGAAAAAAGGCATTCAAATATCTCCTAATTTCAAATAGCTTCAAATCAATATACTTGAAATCAGATTAGAGAGTAATATACAACTGTGGAAGCTCACCACAGTAAAAGCTTCCTCCAAAAGATCTGCAAAGGGGCAGAGATTTTCATTAAAATATACTGCTAGAAAATCACTCAGATTCATCAGTTCTGACAGATTTTAATGCAAGCTTTTTTAAAGCAATATGAAATGTAAGTGAATGCCATCAAAGAGACAAACAGCATTATTGCAGGAATGGGTTGAAAAGCAGATGTATGTATAACCTTGGGGGCACCACTCTGCATAAACTGAAGCTTATGTAGTGCTATCATTAAGGCTACGATTATGTCACAGAGGTGGCAGAAGTCATGGAATCCCCGACTTCTGTGACACTGGGGGCCCCCACCGCTGACCAGCCGCCGTGTAGTGTGAAAAACTGCTGACTGAATGTGCTACTTAGGGTGTACTGAGCATGCTCAGTAACATCTGCTGAAGACAGTAGTGGGGGATTCCTGTAGCAGCCCAGGCGACCCCCATAACTGACCGGCCGCCAGCGGGGGCCCTTGAGTAACCCAGCTGCTGCCACCACTGGTAGGATCCCCCTTGCAGCTGCTTTGCCATCACAAGCAGCCGGTCCCCACCCCCGCTGCAGGCAGAAGGATCCCAGAGCTACTCAGCGGCCACTAGAAGGGGCCCCCCACAGCTCCACAGCTGCCACTGGCGGTGGTAGAGGGACCCCCCCACAGTTGACCAGCCACCACTGTCAGCAAGGACCCCTGAGCTACCAGCCACTGCCGCCAGGAACAGAGGGACCCCGGAGCTGCTCAGTGGCTGCTGGAAAGGATCCCACACAGCTCCGGCCCCAACTCTGCAGAGCAATGGGGACCCTGCAGCTCCCAGCTGCTGCTGACAGGGGAGGGCCAGGTTGCTGGACCCTCCTCCCTCCCCATTTTGACAGGAATGTTTTTAGTAAAAGTCAGGGACAGGTCACAACTTTTGTGATTTTTTTGTTTCTTGCCTGTGATCTGTCCCTGACTTTTACTAAAAATATCCACAACAAAATCATAGCCTTAGTTATCATATACCAATCATATATCATACAATAGTGTAGTTTATAAATGACTAATCAGTGGATTAAAATATTTAAAATGGATGATGTCAAAAGTGAAATTTTTCTTTTCTTATCAACTGACTTTATAGAGTTGGAAGATGGGAAGAGTCCCATAATCCAAATGAAAAAGGTGCATACATACATTTAAAGCAATTAACAAAGGGAGTCAAAAGGTATGGTCATACCAAGCATACAAAACAGGAGGATATTGTCTCAAATTGAGTCAGCCCCAATTTAAGATGGAGTTTTTTACCTGTTAAAGAAGTCAGACCCATGCAAGTAGCAGCTAACGTCACACCCAAAACTGCTGCAGCATCCTCCAACAACACCACATTTGTACTGGGATCACGACTCTGTCTGACTGAATATTTAATAAAAAATTACACGAATGCTGAAATCTTAGCTTTGTTACATCATTCACAGTGTTTTGTAAACAGTTCTAATTCTAATATAAAAAAATATATTTACACGTATGTAAAAACCTATGACTTTACAGCTAAACTCTTCCATAAGTGTTCACAAATACATATAATACAGTGTACACCAATTAAGGAAGCTTGTCCAGAAGATGTGTAAAACTAATGGGAAATGTATATTGCAAAATGCAACAACATTAATACTCAAATCTCTAAGTAGTATTAAATAAGGCAATAAGTATATTTTACAAACTGGGTGAAAACCTGTTACTAGCATTCATAATCATATGACTCATGCAAAACAAGAGAAACAGGTAATTATACTGTTCTTATTTGTATGCAAATTCAGGTAATAAATCCTATTTTAAATAACGACACATGCCATACTGATATGAAGAGACATACCATATTGATAAAATGACAGACCCTTGGCCTGGGCACTCCTTCGAATTTCATTTATAGCAACAAGAAGTGTAGCTGAAACAAAAGTAATACTGTTGCTGAAAATGGTTAGAGGCAAAGTGACCAACTTTCTACTATACGAAGTGGAAGAGAAACTCTTGCTCATATCATAGCAAACTAATTATGATGTTCCTACCAACCATATCGGCAACAAAATTTCTTTGGTAAATAAGACCCATGAAGTACAGTGATAAACAAGTTTTACACATACAGAGTACAGTACAATAATTTCTTCCTAGAAATACAATGAAAATTGTAATATTCTGAATTTAAAAATTATTTTTTCATGTTTCAAATGTGAGAATTCAAGAATTCTAATCTTATAGCTACACAGCACATAATATCCCAAAACAATAGTTTTATTAAGCAAATCAATATAATATTACAAGTGATTGTCACCAGGAAAGTTTTCTGGCCATCAGTATTGTGAGCAGTGGCAATTCATAAAGAGAAGCCCTACCCATACACTCTTCTCTACACACAAGCCAACCCACTGATGAATACTACTGTCACATAACGGCAAATGGCTTGCTTTTTCAGATTGTGCACCAGACATTCTTATATGTATTTTTCACATCCTATAAGATGACTATAGACCTAGAATATACATACACACACAGACACACACCACATTATATTAGTTTCCTTCCTTTGCCTGAAGCAGAAGATTAAATAGAACACAAGTAAATTAAAAGCAATGAAAAAGTTTTCCAGGATGTCAAACATCAATGCAATTGTGAACAACAGAGCTCAAAACTTTGCAGTTCTGTAAGCAAAAACTTAATAAACTATCACCACAGACTGCTGAGCTTGCATTATCAGCTTATGAATAAAGCAACACAAATATTTCATGACACTGCATACCTCCTTCAGACACCAGTGATCCTGCTAAGATACAATATGCCTGTAAGTATAAAAAAAAATTTGACTAGTATTTTATTATTTGAATGTATATAGCTTCACGTTTATATAGAAGCTTTCATCCCAAAATCTCCAAAAGAACTTTACATACAAGAATCACTTTACCCACAACTGCAATGCTGCATCTCTAGGTGGCAGACAGAAGACTGAACAACCAACCAGATTATAATGCACTACCCAGTATAAGGAGAGAGAGGGAAATTTTTGGCTAAGGACACCAGGACAACCCCATATTCTTAAAAAATGGACTAAAGTATCAGTGTCAATGCAAAGCAGAGAGGAAATTGGTTTAAATAACCTCACGCATATACACTGAGTTCCACTGAACATACTACCTCAGATGGCTTGGTTAACCCTGCTAGGATTCAAACTTTTTGTTTCAGGGTGTTGAGGTATTTCAGATACTGAGGTTTCATCACATTAAACCATCCCTACCACCCATAGTTTTAAAATCCAATAGAAAAAAATTGACTTACCCAAAGAAGAGATTCCATGGGCTGAGGATGAAGTAAGCCTATGATTCCATGATACCAGGAAAGTCCGGCACCCATCATGAAAATGCCAACCCCACTAATTAGGGAGGCAATATAGCGCATATTTGTGAAGCCATACCTGGGTGAAAACAAAAAGTGGCTTAGGAAAAGATGCCTGCCACTTTAAAAATATATTCAGATGCTTGATGATAAAGGATAAACTAGAGCTCCTGATAGCTAATTAAAATATAGTTGCTAAAATCAAATCTAATCCAAGAAAATACTGATGGAAAAGGACATCCAGTTTCTTTAAAATATATATAAAACAATGTAAATGTTATTTAATTTCGATATTTTTCTAATCCTTTCTCCACACAGGCTACTTAGATTTAGTTGTATTACTTTAATATTATGTACCATGGCTATATTAATGAAATTATATTTAATTTTTTTTTAATTCATTCAGGTATTTAAAGAATGGGCTAACATTTACACCGCCTTGCAATGCTGCTTCTAATTGAAATCTTCATGTGCAGTCAGTCTACAAATTTCATTTTCTTTAAATTAATACCGTAAAAAACTTAATAGTTCAGCTGACTGCAAATCCCCAATGTTTGCAGGTTTAAATATTTTTGGTAAAATTAAAATGACATCGTAATAATACATTATTGTGTTAAATGCCACTCCTGCTTAGCAGCATTGCAAAAGAGATGACGGTGCAAGTGAGGGGCATAATTTGAGGGAAAAGGGGATCCTGATTAAAAAAAGGATCTTATTCTGAGATGGCTGAATCTGGTAAACAAACATAAATCAGAAGTCTTAGCTGAAGCTACTTCAAATTCTGAGTTGAAGAAAATTTTGCCTGACTTTGTGAACCCAAACAAGGCAGAATATTTTAATTACTATCCAGGAGGTAACTAGATGACCCTCGGAGGTGAAAATACCTAAAATTTAGGTTGGAACCACAGTATATCTGTAAGACTACTTTAAAATTTACAAAGTAGTAAGAACATAACCTTAAATCCCTTATTAGTATACAAATTAAAACTAGCGTGTTTATGCCAAGAACTTCTTGTTACCATCTCAACAAAGGGTTTCCTTCCTAAAAACAGTGTCTTTTGGGAAGGGGGAAAATGCAGTCTCATTACTACTGTATTGCCCAAATCCTGCCATCCAGACAGGAAAAAAATCAGAACTATGAACAGCATACTGTATAGCTATCTACTGGAAAAGGTGATAGGGCCCATAAAAAGGCATCTTCCTAATAGCAATGAAAATGAAATACAAGTTTCAAAGCTTACAATGTCAAAACAACATGCCAAGTCATGACCATTTAGAACTCTTGAAATTTGGTAAGAAAAATGTGGCTTCCTATTACTTCTACTGTAAAACTGGAAGTTATTCATTTCAGTTTAGAAAAAATGAAAACACTGGATATACATACGAGTACCACTATTTTACTTAAAATAATTCAAGTTGTCTGGATTAATATGGTGGAACAAAAAGGAAAAAAACTATGGTTCATCTCCTATTCAGAAACTACAACAGATCCTTTAAATAAAAAGAGGGTTGCACACAAGAAATAAAAGATTTTAAGCCCATATATAATTATTGAAACGTAATTATTTATTCCACAAGATACATTCAGTAAAGACAATGGCCTTACGGATGACTTGGGTCTGGTGTCCTTGCAGACTGACTGATGCCCAATGCTAGCAAAGCCTGCATAATGCAAAGGAAAAACACATCTGTAGGAAGTCTTAAAAATTTTGAGACTAGTTCTAACTTTAAAGAATATGATTAAATAAAATTAGATCCAACTTGCTGATTTTTCATATGTAGCATTAGAAACAAAAACACATTAGCTCAAATTACAGTAATTTCACAAGAAACATCCACTCCCAGACAGGACAATGTCATCCAAAACTAATTCACATAAATCTGATTAGTTCTAGCTGCAAGAAGTTTAAAGCAACAATTTAAACAGAAGTTAAGAACATGTTTAATATAATAGTAAAAATATTTTTGTAGCATTCTCCACTTGGGTGTAATCAGGAAACAAAGGCTGTTTAATCTAAAAAAAAAAAAAAAAAAAAAACTGTCCGAACAGAAGTTTATGAATAAACTATAGAAGTTTATATAACTTCTATATAAAGAAGCAATAGAAGCACTACTCACCTGGTTGCAAGTGTCTGCTAAAGAATGTATAGCTTCTGAAAACATGCTTGCAGAACCCGTGTAAACCCATGCGAGTAGTTTAAAGAAAAAATTCAACCCATTTCTAAGATTGGAGAGAGAAGAAAGCTGAATTAGCAATATTATATGAAAATTAACATTCAGTATTTTAAATCATCACAGTGAAATCAAAGACATTTTGTACAACCATATGTTACCATCAGCAAATAAGGAAACTAAATTTCACCAAAAGTCAATTTATCAGTGATTAGTAAATATAGTGAATGTGTACACATCTTCTGCAATATTTACTAGATTAAAAACATTTTCAATTAAGTGGAGTATATAGGAATATACAGCTAGGATTTTTGAAAAACACGACTTTTAAAGTAGTTGCATATCATAAGCTATACTTTTGCAAGTTGCAATCTTTTGCCCTCACCTTCAAGACACTGCACAACTACTTCCCAATTTATAAATGTCAGATCTTTTAGTCCAGTGGTTTTCAAACTTTTTTTCCTGGCGACACAGTTGAAGAAAACTGTTTATGCCGATGACCTAACGGAGCTGGGGCAGAGGGGTTTGGGAGGGGCTCAGGGCTGGGGCAGAGGGTTGGGGTGCGGTAGTGAGGGCTGCAAGGTTGGACCAGAGATGAGGGGTTTGGGGTGCAGGAGGGGCTCTGAGTTTGGGGGGCAGGCTCAGGGCTGGGGCAGGACTTACCTTGGGCGGCTCCCAGTCAGTGGTGCCATGGGGGTGCTAAGGTAGGCTTCCTGACTCTCCTTGCACCGCGGACCGCGTTGCGCCCCAGAAGCAGCCAGCAGCAGGTCCTTCTCCTAAGCGGAGACATGCAAGCAGCTCCACACGGCTCTCACCCACAGGCACCGTCCCCCAACCCCCGCTCCCATTGGCTGGGAGCCGGTGCTCGGGGTGGGGGCAACGCAGAGCCCCATGGCCCCCCCTGCCTAGGAGCCAGACCTGCTGCTGACTGCTTCCGGGGCGCAGCGTGGTGTCAGAACAGGTAGGGACTAGCCTGCCTTAGCCGGACAGCACCACCGACTGGACTTTTTAACGGCCCGGTCGGTGGTGCTGACCAGAGCTGCTGCAACGCAGTGCCTTACGTTCCGCGACCCAGCAGTTTGAAAACCACTGTTTTAGTCCATCCTTAGCACAGTGGCACATGCCTCAGCAATCTCTTTTTCTTTCTTTCTTTCTTTCTCCCTCCCTCTTATATTTGTGCGCCTTCTTGTATAAAGCCCTCCTTCAATCTCAGTGTGCCAGCTGTAACCTCACAGTCTCATAAGTTCCGTCCAAGATACAAAGGGGTGGTTGGGGGAGAAAAAATATTACATTAGGAAGAAAAAATTAAATGAACACCTCCCCTCTGAGTGTCCCAGGGTGCTTTGTCTTTCTAAAGATGCTTTCTAGATTACAAGCTCTCTCGGGCAAGCACCATGTTGATATTTGTGTCTTCTATGGACCAGAGTGCAGCAGTTAATAACAACAGTAGTATAATCGTTGGCAAGTGTATTTCTAAAATATAAGCTTCTTTCTAAAACATATTATTTAGTTCAACCACTAGCTGTTGGAGACACTGGGTGAAATTCTATGCTCTGTGTTATACAGTCAATCAGACTAAAGGGTCATAACGGTCCCTTCTAGTGTTACAACTTCTTAAATTACTGGTAATGAAAAACGTTCAAAATTGGAATTCTCAAAACGACACTGCCATGTGGGCTTTTTAATCCTTTATAAACAAAAAAGTTAATGGAATGCTATAGCTATGGTTTTTTAACAAACAAAAACCAAGACATTGATTATTATATTTCCTTCTGAAACCATAAATCTGCCTTTTGGACATAGACAGGATTGCACATACCACTGAATATGATGCTAATTTTAAGGCCTTATCTAAGGAATTCCTAAGGTGCCTATCATCTTGTTATTTAAGCGCTAAATAAATTTTCTTCTATAGTGCTTTTTATTCAAAGATTTCAATATGCTTTACAAACATTAATTTAGTCTCAGCAGCCCACAGATTAAGGAAGTATTATTCCACATTTTACAGATGGGAAGACCGACAGATTAATAAATAACCCAGAGTCACAGAGGAAACCTGTAGCAAAAGTGAAAAGAATTAAGTTCTCCTGGCTTCCAGTCCTATGTTTAATTACAAGGCTGTTCTTCCTATCCATAGTGCAACACAGTTTTAGCACTAATGAGCAATGCAAACAAATTGCTGTAGGAATCATGACCACATTTTCCTGACTTCTTGTAGCAATGTAATTTTTTGCATTTAAAGAAAAAAGGAGCTAATCTATTTATCTGAAGATGTAGTAAAGCTGCAGGATTCCTGCCTTCTAAGATGACACAGGAGTCCCACCAGTATTGATGACATTTTACTGCACTACTCCAAATTCCAGGTTTGGAACGTCTGTGAGGACACAAAAAGAAAAGGAGTACTTGTGGCACCTTAGAGACTAACCAATTTATTTGAGCATAAGCTTTCGTGAGCTACAGCTCACTTCATCATTAGCTCACGAAAGCTTATGCTCAAATAAATTGGTCAGTCTCTAAGGTGCCACAAGTACTCCTTTTCTTTTTGCGAATAGAGACTAACACGGCTGTTACTCTGAAACCTGTGAGGACACAATACATTTGAGGACTATGCAAAAATCTGCATCCAAATTTGAGATGTCAGCGCCCAGCATAATGGCTAAACCTTTTCCTCAAATGTAAAATGCTTTGAGATCTACTTGTGAAAAGAGCTACATAAGATCTAGGTATTATTGTGCTGTCTGGGTTACAGACAGTAAACACAGAGCAGGGAGATTCAGAGAGCTACTCGTTAAAGATCTGCATGACAAAGCACAAGTAGACTAAGGAGCCATTGCAACCCTAAAAGCATCATTATGCCAGAAGGAAAGGAGCTCCCTGGTATCTAACTGTGAGTTTCAGCTGACCTGACCAATTCAGTGTACCCCAATTCACCACTGTTATAATCTATATCTCAGAGATGCCATTAGAGATGTAAAATGTTAACCAGTAAGCATGAGTCTTACTGGTTAACCCACCTTAACCATTAACAGCTGCACCGGCCAGCAGGAGCAGCCCCAGCCGCTTAAACGGTAAACCGTTTAAATTAAATATTTTTAAATAAACGGTTAACTTTTTAAATGGTATTTACATCCCTAGATGTTATGTAATGTGTCACTGGAAAACTAAACTCATTTATCATACATACATCACACAAGAATATTAATGATCAACCCACAAAAGGATTACATGGATGTGTATGACTGAAATGCATTTAAACCATGCATGTCAGAGGGATTTGATCAACGGGTTTTTTCCAGCCAAAGGAATGTGGTTCCGGCTGCCTGAATGTGTCTCCCATGTAAATTGAGAAAGATGTGACGAAAGACAAAGAAAGGAACATTTGCATGCCAGGCAAACAAAGCCATCAGGAGGGCAAGAGGGGAAAATGTGATCATTTATAGAGCCCTGTGTAGATACAAAATTTGTATCCGCATCCAATCCGCAAACATGGTCCACGGATATCCGCAGATTTGCATGGCTGTAATCATTTAACAATCTCAAGGGGAGAAGAGGGGATGAAGACTGCATCCTCAGGAAGCCTTCCTATCTTTTGAAACAGGGACAATGAACTTTGAGAGAGAGACTTTTAAAGGTTTACTGGACTATAAAGACATGGGCAGAGAACCCTTAAGTTATCCTTCACCTGAGGAGACAAGCATCTTGGGTTCTGTGAGGATCCTGTCTAAGAGCTAGTCAGCCATTGCTGGAAAAGGAAGACTGGTGAGGAAACTTCCTTAAACAAAGACTGTAGCTTGTTAAGTTATGTCTTAGGCAGTAAAAAGAGTGTTTTAACTTTTTTTGTTTGTAACCCTTTATCTTTATCTCTTATACTTGAACTCACTTAAAACATCTCTTTTGATAGAATAAATTTGTTTTACATTTTATCTAACCCAGCAGTTTTCAACCGGGGGTCCGTGGCCCCCTGGGGGTCCATGAGCCCTTTCAAGGGGGCTGTGAAGCCCTGCAGCTGAAGCCCTGATCCCTGGCACCCCCACGGGGCTGAAGCCGGAAGGCATGGGGTTGAAGCCCTGATCCCCAGCGCCCTCCATGGGGCTGAAGCCAGGAGGCACGGGCCTGAAGCCCAGAACCCCAAGCTGAGCCCATGGGCAGCGTTGGGGACATGGAGGGCATTGCCCCCCACCAAAACTGCAGCACAAGAACAAGGCAGTGCTGGGGGCAGCTCCACACCTCCTCTCCATCTCCTCTCCTAGGTCGGAGGCGGGAAGTGGGAGCTGGACAGTGCAGGGCAGCTGCTGCTCTGGCTGGTGCCACGGAACAGGCAGATGAGGCATTCCCTCATCTCCTGCTGGTGCCCCAGATTGAAGTTGCTCCTCAGCTCCCAGCCCCTTTGCTCCCTCAGAGGCAGCTGGTAAGAGCCCCTTGGGGTGGGGAGACCCAGCTCCATGGCTGGTAGACCCCTCTAGAAACAGGGGCCGCAGTGGAGCCCTCCTAGCACATAGCCCCAGCTACCCCCTCCCTGCACACTGAGCTACCCTCCTGCCTGCACACAGCCCCAGCTACCCTTCTCCCTGCAACATGAACTACACCCTGCCTGCATACAACCCCTAGCCACCCCCTTCCCTGCTCCTATAGCCACCCCATGTACACAAAGCCCAAGTTACCCCGTTCCTGCACCTTCAGCTACCCCATCTGCACACAGCCCCTAACCATCCCCTCCCTGCACCCTGAGCTACCCCATGTGCACACAGTCCCAGCTACCCCGTCCCTACCCCCTAAGCTGTTTTCAAACTTTTTGAGCTAAGCCCCCCTCCCGTGAGTTATAATTTTTGGTTGCACTCCCCCACCCCCACCCCAACCCAGACAAATTGGGTGGCCTGCTGAGGTGAGTCAGGGGGTGAAGGTGGCACTCCCTCCCTGGACTCCACTGTGTGGAGGTGGCTCGAGCCCCACTGGCCCCTGCTCCCCCCGCCCAAAATAGAAGTCAAACTACACCACCAGTTTTGGGTTGTGTTTGCCCTATTTCTCAGCAGTTCGGCCTGAATTTGGCATCTTCAGCTGTGACTCACTAAGGCACGGTTAAACTACTGTTTCTGTCTCTTTAAAGGAGCGGCAAACTCAGCTTCTGAGTGTGTTCCAGGAGAGGGCTGGACACTGCAGGGAGACTGTTTGGGGGAAATTCAGACTGTGGGTGTGTTGGGGTCACTCTGCAAACAGTAATTGGGTGGTGGAAGCCAGGGTGTAACCTGCATGCTTGTGTGTTGGCTGTTGGTGTCTAGACTGAGAGCCACAGCAGGATAGCATTTAAGGCACCCAGAGCTGAAGTATAGGCAGTGACAACCCTTTACTGGTCTGGGTTGAACCCCAAAACGTCACCAACATCAAGAACTGTCTGGTGTTTGTATGGCTATCCAGATCCATGTGCACTTAGCTAGAAAGCCACACAAACTATAAGAAAAACAAGGTACAACACCACTGGCTTTCATTTGTTCATGATTTGTTTCTCAGTCTTTTAAAACTCCATAAAGTACTATACCAAGTACATGGCAAACAATCTTAAACACAAACTGCAATTTTAAATAATGCATCTGAACATTTTTAAATGAAAAATTGTGTTTTTCAGTGCAGTGATAATATGAAAATGGTACAACACAATTCCTTCAATCTTTCCAATATAAACTTCTAGAATGAGAACACACATGATAAATTTCATCCCAATTGGTAAGATTTTGGAAAAGTTTAGTATAAACCACTGTAAACATTATTTTAGAAAGTGCCATCTCAACCGTAACAGTATTAGCCTGACAGTATAATACCCTCTACAAAGCCAGATAATGAAAAATGTATTTCCCTAATATTGTTCTTTTCTATTAGGCAAATATTGATTTTTCTCCCCATGTTTCTCAAACAGAGCTTGAAATACAGCTTTTGTTTGCTGTGATTTTGCACAGATATAATCTGCTGTTAGAGGTCTAGGAATGTAGTTGCACTGCGTTCTCTCAGCTGGTTCTCCCACAAAGTAAAATATTACATTGGGGCAGAGCAATCTCTGTAGGGAATGCAACACATCAGTCCGTTTGGGGGTGAGGGGCAGAGTTTGCTCTTGTCAAGTAAGACAGGGCTTGCCCCCAAATACAGTAACTCCTCACTTAACGTTGTAGTTATGTTCCTGAAAAAATGCGATTTTAAGTGAAACGATGTTAAGTGAATCCAATTTCCCCATAAGAATGAATGTAAATGGTGGCGGGGGGTTGTTGGACCATATTAAAGAAGTTCTGTATTAAAATCAGAAATGAGTTTGAGTCCCCATAGTTTAAATTCCAGGGTATTACTAATTAAGAGATCTCTTGGTTTTTGGTACTGTTTCTCTCTCTCTATGCGTGAAACTTGCAAGCTGCTAATTGCGTTAGTACATTCTAAGACAGAGTCTGTTCTCAAAGCAATTCACACAGAGAGAGACTCAAAGCAATACTCTGTAACAACAGAAACAGCACCCAGAGACTCCCCGCCCTTTTGTTGTATTAACAATTGTGATTAAAATAGAGATAGAGGATGTATGTGGATGGATGCTTGGTGTGGATAATAACTGAATGATCAGGGAGGTGCCAGCCTAAGAATCCAGTGTCCATCGGCTGAAGAAGGCATCAAGTGGAAATAACCAGAGGACCCCTGGTGGGCAGACTGGAATCCACCCAGAAGCCTCAAGAATGGGAGAACCAAAGAACAAGATAACATCTGGCAGCACGGAGCTGTCAGGAATGTGCCATCTGCTGATTGATTCGGCAACAGCATGATGAAGCAATTCCCATAGACTGGCATAGGAAGAAACTCCTATAAAAATGGACTCTAGAAAGTGAGAACTTTGGGGTCTGATTCTGCAAACCAACTTCCAGGAGCATCAGATGAGCATCTGACAAGGCCCTGCTCCCTCCTCATGTCCAGGCCACCTGGCCAGTGGCTTGGCATGAGCAACTCTAAGGCTGGTAACTATGATAACAACCTTGCAGAACCTGTGTGTGTGTGCGTTTGTATGAATGAATGTGTGAATAAATATGAGATTGAATGGAATGTTATAGCTATAACTAACTGCTTACTATGATTCTTTCTGTATACACAATAAATGTGGTATTTTGCCTTTTCCCCTTTAATAAGATCCTGCTGGTTTTTATTTTATTGGTATAACAGGGTTAGGTTCCAGGGAAATTTTTTTTTGCTAGACAGTACAGTACTATAGTTGGGAGGTGCCCCCGCCTTACCCCACGCAGGCACAGCCCACTGGCACTGGAGACAATGAGGCACGCAAGGAGGCTGAAGGTGCTG
The DNA here is from genome assembly GCF_965140285.1 of Lepidochelys kempii. Classification (NCBI taxonomy): domain Eukaryota; kingdom Metazoa; phylum Chordata; order Testudines; family Cheloniidae; genus Lepidochelys; species Lepidochelys kempii. The sequence continues at coordinate 95,486,800 of NC_136383.1, forward strand.
TAGGCTAGGAGAAGCATGTTGCACAGCAGCAGTTTCCCCTACTCTGCAAGCACGGGGCGTGGGGGGGCCTCAACCCTCGGCCCGCCTACTCCACCCCTTCCCCCAAGCCTCCACACTTAACCTGCCTCTTCTCCCCCCCGCTTTACTCCACATGCCGAGTCCTCGCTCCTCCCCCCTCCCTCCTCTGCCTCCTGCCCACAGCGATCAGCTGGCTTGTGGCATTCAGGAGGGAGGGGGAAGGAGCGAGGACATGGCACGCAGGCTCCCCCTCCCTCCCCTGCCTCCTGAACGCTGCAAGCCAGCTAATTACCACGGGCAGGAGGCAGGGGAAGCTGCACGCTGCGTCCGCCCTCCTGCCCAAGGCAATCAGCTAGCTTGCGATGTTCAGGGGGCACGAGGAAGAAGTGAGGACGCGGCGTGCAGCCTCCCCGCTCCCTCCCGTGGCAATCACCTGCTTTGCGGCATTCAAGATGCAGGGGAGAGGAGGGGAGCCTGCGCGCCGCGTCCTCGCTCCTCCCTCCTGAATGCCGCAAGACAGCTGATTGCCGCAGGAGAGCGCTGATCTGCGGGGTCTACTGGAGGGCAGGGGGCACTGTGGGGCGGGGGGAGCGTAGGGGAGCTGATAGGGGGGCTGCCAGCTGTGGACAAAGCAGGCAGCCAAACAACGTTATAGCGAAGCATTGCACAACTTTAAATGGAGCATGTTCAGTAATTGAGCAGGGACGTAAGATCAAAACAACGTTAAGCAAGAGGAAGTTAAGTGGGGAGTTACTGTATTGCTGAATCTCAGAGATCCATGCTGAGGACATGTAGGAGGACAGGGCCCATTACATGGAAGCCCTGTGCCTCTGCATTGATTCTGGTTCCTGGCACCCCACCACCCAAGTCCCTGACAAACTACGAGGCTCTCCCACTAGCCACTGCAGCTCTCGTAACGCCCGGAAAGAGCGCCACATAAGAGATAAGAGCCTGTTACTCAATTATCCTCTCAGGGATTCTCTGCAGGGCTGCAGAAGGGAGGATGCATGTCATCCTAACAACTGCCCCCGCCTGGCAGGTATCCATCCCTTCCACCCCACTGCAGACCCCTAATCTGCAGAGGGGTTCCCTTGAGGTCATGAGTGCCATGATCGTGGCTGTGCCCAATTCCAAGGAGGAAGGGCAAGATTTGTACATGATTTCCTGATGCAGGAAAGAAAAAGGAAGGGTGCATAATACAGGCCACTCTTTCCCCCCGTACACACACAGTAGTGGTTATTGTACATTTATTTAACAGAGCAAACTCGAGGCTCAGATTAATTAATAATAGAATCTCTTGAATGATAGAGAAGAGCTATTTTCAGTGAAGTTACTTTCCTGATCCTTTTTTCTCCCTGAACAAAAAGCAGAAGGAGCTGTAAACAAATTCAGGGATACTTCCCATCAAATTGCAGCTTTTTCTCTTGGGGTTATAAATTACTGTTTTCTTAATAGTTCCTGCTATTTTGCTCATGTATTACCTTCCACTGGATCTGAGGAAAGAGTCACACTTTTTAGAAAAATGAAGTGAATCAGTTTAAAAGATCCACTGTGCTCATCTAAAAAGTTTTATTCTTCAGCGTGGTTGTCTTTTCTTTTTTTTTTTTTTTTTGATTAGAAATATTCAGTCTTCACTTCCTTGTCTTGTGGGTAAACTCTGTAGAAAACTAGTGATAGTTTTCAGTCAGGTTTATTTAAAGGTAGGATTTCTGTTTGTTTCACTTAACTCAAACTCCTGACAAATACTTGAAGAAGAAATCATCTTTGTGAAAAATTTAACACTCCTCCCCTTCTACTGATGGGGACCTTAAGGAAACTCTCCAGCAAAAGCAGAAAAGTTAACCCTTTGACATTTTTCAAGTTCACAAACAAAACAAAAATAAACTTGTTTCAAAATACATGAAGCTCTCTTTATACATCATACAAGAGCAGGAACGAGCATGAGCTATAAAAAGTGTTTGCCTATGCCATTCACCTTCAAGAATTTTGGTTGCTGTTTTAATCATTAATTGTCTAGCTGACCAGGTTCGAAAGTCTAGCCTTTCTTTGATCAAAGATGGAAGAAGTCTCTCTAATCTCTAAATATAGATGAATGTACTCCTCAAAGGAGCCTAACCTCTGTTTGTCAAGACATACAAATAAATCTATTAATTTCAACTAAGATTTGAGTCTACAGACTAAACTCTCTCTCTCTCTCTCTCTGGAGAGAGAAGAATTTTGCTAAATTCTTACTATCAACAGGATGATCCATTACAGATTATGTACATTGGAAAGTAATGTTTTTAAAAACAAATACTGCACTTACTTTGATAAGAGTTTTTTTTTTTACATTTATAATACTCCACAGAATATTAAAGCTGTACTGTAGCATCTCCTAAAGATAATTAAATCTTAATGAAACCTAACTGCTGTAGTTTGTTTTATTATTTTACGGAGAAAGAGGAGTGAAACTAATGTTTTAGCTGCTTTTCAGGTTTGCTTTATTATTACATTATCAGTGGCTTCAATGAGAGCTGCTGAAGTCTCAGCACTTTGGAAAGTCATGCCATTTATTTAACGAAATGCCTAAAAATGGACGTGGAGCCTAATTTTAGGCACCCATTTAAAAAAAAATCTGCCCAGGATTTCTGTTAAATAAAGGTTGTTTTCTGGGTCACATTGCTGCAGCAATGGGGGCTCTTCAGCAAATTTTATAGCTGCAGAATTGCAGAGAACACTAGGACCTGTAACTCAAATATACAGACTATTTCCATTTCTAGGATATACAATTTTTTACTCTTGCATTTACAAAACATTTATTTTTTCAAACTTACATGCAAATAGCAACCATCACCACCTTTCCTGGTCCTTTGAGCAACATAGTGCCTGTGCTGGAGCGTGGCTATGTACAGAAATGAGAGAATACTAAAATAAATTGCTAAACTGAAACAATGAAGTAGTAATATAACTAAATCCAGGTTTTATGAAGGGACTAACAGTAGTCTAGTGTACACCACATACACCTAAAATATCATGTAGTACTAGAATCCCTGTAACAGCTGAGGTATAGCTCTGCATAATCCAGTAATTTATCATGGACAGCTCACTAGATTTACAGTTTGGTCTCATGCATAACTAAGATACCTAGTTTTAGTGCAGAAGCTCTCAAACTGTGGTCTGTGGAGCTCTTGGTTATTCACATGATACTGACAACTCCCTTTTCAGCTCAATAGACAGTGTAGGAACAGCTGTAAAGGAGGTTAAGCAAGCATAGCAGCCTCCATGAGGGGCCACTGCAACTATAAATAGAGTGAGGAGAGGAACCAGAGTCCATCAGAAAGAAGTGTCAGGTATCACTCAGCAGGACTGGAGTTAGAAGCTCTCTGAACTAGGTTGCTTAGGGAGAGGGAAGCAAGAAAGCCAAAACAGGCTGAGGAGATTTGTTCAAACAGATGGAGGGAAAATGAAATGGAAAAAATCAACGAATATGATTTTATATAATTAACTTTGTGCATTGTACACATTCAGCAAATTGTCACAGGTCTGGGGTGGAATCACAATGGGACTGTGATTAGATATCTGGCAGAGGAGGAGATCCACAAACCAGCTCTTACAAATGGGCTATACTATGATTATATCAGAATCCATTTAAGTAGTATTTTAAAAGTTTAAGATTCTATTACAATCAGAATGATATAAAACAGATACATTACAGGCCATTTCACCAAAATCTTGTAAGGCCACCTATACTTTTTTTCTCACATTCTTTTTCTCAGAAATATGCTCTAAGCAACCACACATACACCTTAATGGTGATTTTACCAAAGGAATTTAAATGATCTCTTACCTTAGTATCCCCAAGAAAATCTTTGTACTCCTTTAATAGCTTTTGGTTTCTAAATAGATCTGCAATAAGACAACTCTAGTTACACGCAGAACTTAGAAGTTGAAAATAACTTCAGGATTTCAAGATTTTTTTTCTTTACACAACTCAGGTAAGTTTGCTACTGCATATAAATGCATTTATATTAAACAGGCAGATCTGGTCAAATTTAGATTTCTTAAAGGATCTGTTTCTTAACAGTACCCCGGCATAACATGGTAAATACTTAGCATTGGAATTGAAACTGAAAATTATCTTTACCAAAAAGCTGATAGGTGTCTTAGTTGATTCATCACATCTTGAAAAATAATTTAAGTTTAGTGGTGAGAGTCTGTATGTCATCTCTAAGAGGTGCCACACAATCTACAGGCCAGGGAGAAGGGAACTATGGTGGCTCTAAACCAGCTTTGCAGCCTCCCAGTTCTGGGATATTCCACAGCCCCTGACATAACACAGAGAGCCTTGGGGAGGATCTGTATAAATAACAGTCTGCCCCAGTGCTGCCCCACAATCTCCATAGCTCTTTGTGCTATGACTCTGCCCGACATAGCTCTCCTGACTACTGACACATCTCACATGCCAGAGCTTGCAAGAGGGTCCTTGGAAGGTAGCCTTACAGCTGTCTTCCACAGTTGCTGTGCTGAAGGATTTGTCCCCTAGCCAGATCTGGGCTTCTAGAGACCCTCTATCCAGCTCTGTCCCTTTTACCTGAAGTAAAGGGACCAGACCATATGTGAGGATCTCACCCCAGATTATTTCTTCAGCACCCTCAACTTCAGAACCCTTTTTCCTACACTGCTGCTCTGTCACAAATATTATTTGTATTACCATGGCACCTAGGAGCCCTAGCCATGGATCAGAACCCCATTTCACTAAGCACACAAAAGGAGCAAAAAGAGGGTCCCTATCCCAAAGAGTTTACAATCCACGTATAAGACGAGAGAAGAGACTGGTGCAGATGGGAATACAAGGAAATAATGAGACAATACTGGTCAGCCTGATAGGCAATTCCTACTTCAAAAGGACAGTGCTCGAATACAGTAAATGTACACTCGTATCACAGCATGGTACCACTGAGATTTTATTCAGTTTTTACAGTCTCGCTTTCACATTAAGATCTGGAAAGTTTTGCGAGTTGTTAAGCTTTCAGGCTCCAACTTTGCAATATTTGGCTAAAATCCTTAAAAACAGTTTCAATTCTTACGATCTTTACAAACAGTTGCAGACATGTACCCCTCCCTTTCATTGGGACTACACATGTATTAAGTTACAAAGGTGCTATGTGTTTGCAGGATCAGGCCACCTTTTTCAATGGTAAACTTATTTCTATGAACTACAACAGACCTCTAATTTTAAAATTGCGTACTTGAAACAACCACCTCAACGAATATTGCTTCTGCTATTTTAATAGGCCAGTGCTTCCAACAAGAGAAAAATGGAATCTATTGTAAATATTGAATTGATTGAGTTTTGTTGTAACATTATGAATAAATCTACAATTCTGTTTTAAAGGAAAGAGTGGATCATCAGAATACATACTTTTAAAAGCATTAGACTAAAGTTACAAAAGATAAGGTACCATGAATCAGTAGTTCAAATAGCATAAAACAAATAAAAGGCAAGGCTTGAATTGGTTTTGGTATTTTTGTAAATTCTCACAAAAAAAAAAAAAAACTTTCCTCAAAAACCATTCAGGTTGTTTAACAATAGCTACAAATTAATCCACAAAAGCAAGGATATGTTCAGTTAAGATTAACTCATTTAAACACATCACATACACCTCCTCTGTGTACATTAACACACATTTCTCATGGTCACACTATACCACAAAAACATATGTATGTTAGACACTCATACAAGGGTGAAGTGACTGATGTGTTATTCTCCCACAGGGAAGTATGAAGTTGAAGTTAACAGTGATTGATAAAGCATTTTGTAGACATTTGAAAATCCAACACTTACTTTCTCTGTATTCTATCTCTGCTTCTTTACGTCGTTTTCTCTCTTTAGCAAGAGCCTCCGGGCTTCCCCAAACTTCTAGAGATCTGCACGAAAGTACAAATAACTTGGAAATCCTTTTGATTTCCACACACTATATGTTATAAAACAAAATGCTTTGAATTTCAAGTTTTTGACTACATAACCCAAGCCTTCATTAATACCAGAGTAGCATAATGGCTTATCAATATTTCTTCTGGAAGACATCCATCCAGATTAATCTCACATGATAAGACAGTGTAGGGGGAGAGTTAGATTTCAATTTGGATCTCTACAATGTGACCCTTCAATTTTGCATCCTGTCCCGAGTTACGACGACAACGGAAACATTTAAATGCATTTAGAGAAGGAAAAATATTACTGCCCTTTTCATTATAAAGCTAACCTTTTAAAATTATATCTTATACCATTCTCTCATATAACCAAAGTTAAATTACTCAAATTACCAAATAATTTCCTTTTAAAAAAATTAGCTTACTTTGCCTCTACATCTGATCTCAAAAATACAGTGAAAGCCTCAGTGTCATCATGGGGACTTCGTCGTCTGATTTTCCTCAGCTGTTCTAGATCACTGTTGGAGGATGGAAACAAACAGTTTATTGCAACAAAAAACATGTTCATACTATACATAAAAGAGTCAATATAAAGATCAAACGTAATGATCCTTAAAAGGATTATATTATGTTTAAAAATCTACCCTAATTTTTTCCTTAACTTGGCAAGTTTAAAGAAACTGACAGGAAGCTGAGGGTTTCTACTTAAACACAATCCAGTGGCAATACAATCAGTATACAGTGTTCTTTAAATTGCTCTTGAAGATCATAATGTGATTTGCCTGGGCTCAAAATCCAAACTGTGGGCCCATATTAACAACATGGGAATGTTACACCTTAGCAACTGAAAGGAAGAAACTCTTTGGATAAATTAACCCATACTCCCTCAAATTCCCTCTCTGGCAGCTACCGACATGAAAATTAGAGGTCATGTGGCACTTTAAGAGAGCCTAAAGGATTACGTCCAATACCCAGGTCATTTCCGCCTCTTTCAGTAACACAGGTCTAAAGCTATGTAAAAACTGTTGCTGAGCAGGTATTTGCTATGTTTGGCTAACAGTTTGGGGGGGGGGGTTGTTTTTTGTTTTTTTAACTGTAATACACTTTATAGAATCATAGAAATGTAGAGCTGGAAAGAACCTCAAGAGATCATATAAGTCCATTCCTCCATACTGAGGCAAAACCAAGTCTCTAGACCATCCCTGACAGATAACCAACCTGTTATTAAAAGCCTCCAATGACAGAGATTCCACAACCTCCCTTGCTAATCTAGTCCAGTACTTAACTACCCTTCTAGTTATAAACTTTTTCCTAATGGCTAACCTAAATCTCCCTTGCTGCAGATTAAACCCATTACTACTTGTCCTACTTTAAGTGGACATGGAGAACAACTGATCACCATCCTCATTATAACATTCCCTCACATATCTGAACACTTATCAGGTGCCCCCTCCGTTTTTCTTTGTCAAAACGAAACATGGTCAGATTTTCTAAACATTTTATCATTTTTATTGTTCTCCTCTGGGCTCTCTCCAATTTGTCCACATCTTTCTTAAAATGTGACACCCAAAACTGGACAATACTCCAGCTGAGGCCTCACTAATGCAAAGAAGATCAGAACAAATTACCTCCTGTGCCTTACATACGATATTCCTGTTAATACATCCCAGAATTATATTTGCCTTTTTTGTAACTGCATCACACTACCGGATCATATACTATTTGTGATCCACTATAACCTCCCAATTCTTTTTCTGCAATACTACTGCCTAGCTGTACGGGGAGACTTTGGCAAACCAGTAAAGATCCTGAAACCACTCTGGCCTATTGCTAAAAGCAACAAAGTCAGCAAGCTGTAAATTAGCCAAGTCAGCAGGCTTAGGTTTGACCAAGGCAGGAGGGGAGGGGAGTCTCTGGGTGCAACAGAAAGGGCAGCTTGACCCCGCATCCTTCCTGATAAAAATTGTGTTGAAGTGGCTGATACATGCATTTTCGAAGAGCAGGATGTGCCCCAGAAATGTCTGTTGGGGCCTCAACGCTGCAAACTCTGGAAAAACCCACACCTGGTTAATCGATAATCAGAAGGAACCTCTTGCTTGACTATTGAAACTGCCTACTTAACCAGTTTTCTTTAGTAATAGAATGACATGTCCCTTAATGTGTAAATAAGGGGGAAAGTTTGAGGTAGTTGGACTCTTTTTGGACTCTCCCTCTGGATACATCTTGCAGTCCCCAACGGCAGACGGAAGATTTGGCCACCGGAAGCCTGCTGCTGTGTTACTCAAGAGCCACACTCAGCTTTGGTAATTATCAAGGGTTGGGGTGTTTTACTAACCTGTTGTGGATGTAAGTGCTTGAGACTAAGTAAAGTTTAGCTTTAAGTGAAAGCACTCTTGTGTTGTCCTGTTTGTGCCAGCCATCTATCAGTAGGATGGCCGTGTCACCCCTGATCTATTTCCTGACACCACCTCGCACAGAGTAAAAGTTACCAGGAGGTTTGGGTTGAAAGAACCCCGGGTAACATAGCCAGTTATTCCCCATTTTGCATTTGATTTTTCCTTCCAAAGTGTAGTATTTTGCATTTATCTTTATTTAATTTTGTCTTTTTAATTTCAGACCAATTCTCCAATTTGTCAAGGTCCTTTTGAATTCTAATCTCCTGTCCACCAATGTGCTTGCAACTTGCTTGGTGTCTTCCATAAATAATATAAGCATACTGTCCACTCCATTATCCAAGTCATGAACAAAAATACTGAAGAGTACCAGACCAAGACAGAGCCCTGCAGGACCCGCAGTAGATACATCCTCACAGTTTGACAGCAAACTATTGATAACTGCTCTTTGAGTATGACTTTTCAACCAGTTATGCACTCTATAGTAATTCAGTTTGCTTATGAGAATGTCATGTGGGACAATGTCAAAAGCATTACTAAAAATCAAGATATCACATCTACTGCTATCCACTAGGCCAGTAACCCTATCAAAGAAGGAAATTAGGTTGGTCTGGCATGATTTGTTCTTGACATATCCATATTGGCTACTACTTTCTATTCACTGTAGCAATTGTCTGCTGTATTGCTGCCCTCTATAGTTCGAATGGAGTCATTCATAGATACCAACAGGCTGCTCCTTCTAAAGCATGGAGAATATCTGAGTGCTGGGGAAGCTGAATGGACAGACTGCAATGGTTCCTTAGTGAGGAATTCTTCTGATTGCCTGATTCTGTTTCATTTTAAAGGACTGGAAGCTAAAGTCTTTCTCGAGTTGTTTATTTTGTTCACTCATGGTCATGGTGAAATTAAATACAGATTGCCTAAGGTGCATAGTTCAGTCAAACTGATGGTACATATTTCTCCAAAACTTAAAATTGAAGGACACTGTTAGGCTCCCAGAGGGCAAGTTTCTGGGAAAAATCTGGATTGTATAGAGGATTTAGATACTTCTTTTGTTCATCCATAAGGAATATGTTTTCTCTTTCAATTTTGGTTCTTCTTGCTCTTTTTGGCAGTTTCCAAAGAAGTTTCCAAACTGGCATGAATGGATGTGTTCATGGATCTAAAGGAGAAAAGCTTCATTGTATTCAAAGTCTTGTGAAAACTGCTCTGTGAGATGCCACACACCTTCTAAAAACTGAGTGAACACTGGAGAGATTTCCTTTGGGTCACCATCAATTGATCACATCTGTCAGAAAATTTGTGTCCAAAAGAGAGCCAGTCCTTCTCTATTAAAACCATGAAGCCCTATATTGTTCTATACTATAAATCCAACGAGAGAGAACCAAGGGAACAAACTTGGGAAGTCCTGTCCCAGCCATCAGAGCAATGAACTAGCACAGTTGCATTTTCAACTGCTATTGCTTTGGCTAAGAACGTAACAGCATCCAACACAGCTTTGATATGACAGCCAGCCAGAGTTCTCCAAACCAGACAAGAAACTGTTGACAAAGCTTTTGTACAGCTGACTTCTAAAAGTTTCTGCAGGCTGAATCTCATTACATTAATGTTTTCAATGCCAACAAACTGGAATCTAATGTTAGCATAGTTGCCTTCATTTTCATACCCTTTACCTGCTGCTCTGTTTGCCATTGCATTAAGCTTAGGCTGAGTGTCCATGACATACATGTAGTGATGAGCAGGGTTGGCTATACTGATTGCATTCAGCATATTTTCATCCTCCAGACATGTGGCACTGAAACTTGAAAAAGGCTGACTGCATCTGCAAATGGCAGCCTCTTTATTTCTGTGATAATATAACACTGGGAATCTTCCTTTGCTTCTAAATTTGGAGCTAGTTATCAACCTATTCTCCTCTAGGTGCTTATAAAAACTGATTATTTAATCATTTGTTCCAGTAATTTTCCAGGTATCAAAGTTAGGCTGACTGGTCTATAATTTCCCAGGTCCTCTTTGTTCCCCTTTTTAAAGGTAGGTACTACATTTTCCCTTCTCCAGTCCTCTGGGACCTCACACATCCTCCATGAGTTCTCAAAGATAATTGCTAACAGTGCTGAGATTGCTTCAGGTAGTTCCTGAAGTACCCTGAGGTACATTACATATTCATGACAACTTGAATATATCTAACTTATCTAAATATTAACTACCCTGTTCTTTCCCCTATTCTGGCTTGTGTTCCTTCCCCTTTTTGTTAATATAAACTACGTTAAGATTCTGGTCACAATTAACTTTTTTAGAGAAGACTGAAGCAAAATAGGCATTCAACACCACAGCCTTCTTGGTGTAGTCAATTAGCAGCTCTCTTTCTTCACTAAGTAGTAGACCTATGCTTTCCTTTGTCTTTTTCTTGCTCCTAAAGTATTTATAGAACCTCTCCTCCTGCCTTCTGTGCCCCTTGCTAAGTATAACGCATTTTGTTTCTTAACCTTTCTGATTTTGCTCAGATATCTATATGCTTGTGCTATACTTTTGTACTCTCAGTTAGGAATTGGTCCATGATTCCACTTTCTATATATTCCTTTTTGATTTTCAGGTCATTAAAGAGCTCCTCATGCCACCAAATTGGCCTCTTACTATTCTTCCTATCTTTCCTTCACTTTGGGATAGTTTTCTTTTGTGACTTTAATATTGTCTCTTCTAGAAACTGCCAGCTTTTCTGAACTGCTTATTCCCCTTACATTTTCTCACTGTGGAACCTTACTTATTAGTTCTCGAGTTTGTTAAAATCTGCTTTTTAAAAGTCCATTGTCCTTATTCTGCTGCTCTCACTTCCTTTCCTTAGAGTCATGAACTCTATTTCATGATCACTTTTACCCAAATTGCCTTCCACCTTCAGATTCACAATTCCTTCCGGTTAGTCAGAATCGAGTTTAAAATGGTTGTCCCCCTAGTTACTTCCTCCAGCATCTGAATCAAGACACTCAGATTATAGAAGATGTTTATATATAAAATAGGAATTAATTTGATTTTATCACAGTAACTAACCTATGGTCCTATTATTTCTGTCCAGAACTTCCTATGTAAAAGCCAACACATATATTTTCAAATTAATCTGCCTATAGAGAAAATAAATTATGATAAACTGATTTCACTTAATTAAGACCTCTGGCTGGTCTAAGATACTAGGGTGATAAGACAGACCCAGAGCAGAAACAGAAGTTAAAGATTGTAACTGCTATAAAAGTCACCAAACTTTCATATTTAATGGAGAGTGAGTCAAGGTAGGTGAGGTAATATATTTTATTGGACCAACTTTTGCTGATGGAAAGGACAAGGTTTTGAGCATTACAGTACTCTTCCTCAGGTCTGGAGAAGGTACCCTGAGTGTCAGAGCTAAAGACAAGGTAGGACATATTGTTAAGCAGAAGGGTCATCTCTATGCGTGAAACCCTTCTGCTTAACAATATGTCCCACTTTGTATTTGTCTCAAGACACTCAGGGTACCTTCTCCAGACCTGAGGAAGAGCACTGTAATGCTCAAAACCTTGTCCTTTCCACCAGCAAAAGTTGGTCCAATAAAAGATATTACCTCACCTACCTTTGTCTTTTGTATCCTGGGACAAACATGGCAACACCAGCACCACCACTGCAAACAACTTATTTAATAAAGGTCAAACAGGATTTTATAAATGAGATCACACCTTTGAATTGTGTTGTTTAAATGGATGCCAGCAATGGATGACAGACACTAAAGAGAGTTAAATATACATTTAAGTAACAATAACCATAGTCCAGAATGATACATGTGATTAAGTCAGGATAATAGTGAGAGTTAAGTCTTAATTTGGCAACATATAATAAGCATTTGTAAACAGATATAATATTAAAGTACCTTAAGTTTAAAATGAAGCTTCTTATGGCTTCTAAGTGGGGTTTCATATTTTAGAGATTTGCATGGTTTCTAACTACTGCTACAAGGCTGCCTGTGCACCCTGTGAAAAGCTGGCTGTCCCAGAGATAGCATTTTCTCTTCAGTGACTAATGGGATTTGCACTTCTTGGCATGCAGAGTCAGCACTCTAGAGAACAGGAAGGATAGAGTTGTTGGAAAGAGAACTTAAATTAAGTTCATTTTGTTTTAAAAGTATATATATTGAACTATTACAATGCCCCTTTAAAAGGGTAGGAAAGAGTTTGAATCCATCAGCCACCATGACTGCAATTAGCTTGAAGCTTAGTCATTTTCAAACGAAGCATCAGCTCAGTCAGTCTACAATTTATTGTGTATATTGGAGCGGCGCCAAGACATTTCAGTCAGGATTAGTGACCCATGCTGCTAAGCCATTCTTCACCTCTGAAACACATACGAACAAGTCAAAAATATATTGACAATTATACTTTAACTCACTTAAACTACTGTACCTGGATTTAAGACAGAACTCATTTATTGCTCTGACACCAGTGATGAAATTATTTTGCGTGTATTTTGGTCCATACTCTCTCTTTTTAAGAACTGCTTTAACTAAAAAAAAAACAAAAAAAACAAAAACAAAACGCATTATTAAGTGTAATTAAAAGTCATATGGAGCATGCCCTGAAAAACAATTTAGCCCTACGTGAAATCATGGGAAAGCGTGAGTTTACCCCATTTAAATGGAGACATGTAAATTCTTCCTTCCTGCCAGGGATTCTGGGATAAAGACATTTAATGAGAGAAATAAAAGAGGAAGGTACTCTGATAGGAAAATTATTAATTTTCTGGACAGAATGGAAATAAACATTATTAAGAACAGAGTAATTTAACTTAATTTTGACATTTAATATAATAAAAATAGCTATTCTGGCAACAAAAAAAGCAGATATAAACATAAAGTTCTAATCAGTCACTGGTGGCCAAAGACTTTGCAAATTATTTTCTAATCTCAGTAGTTAATTATTTTGCTATTGCTACAGATCTTTTCAGACCTAAACCAGAACTGAAACAGACTGTACCCTCCACTTCTTTATTTTTTTTAAATACTCCACCTAGTACTTTCCAGAGTTCTCTCTCTTCAAATTGCCATACTGTGCTTTGTGGATTATAGAACAGTTAAAAGTACACATTCCTTATTTATATGTAATATCTAGCTAGGAGATTCTACTATAAACTTTTCAGAATCCGATGCACAAGCAGGAGACCATTAGAATACATATAATTTTAAATGCAAATTTATCTTACTTCCAGTTATGCCATTCTTGGCTGCTTGTCACCCAAGTATAAATGTCCTTACAGTGATTTATAATTTTAAAATCACTATTAAGTTTACTTCTGTTAATATTTTAGGCAGGTCGCCATTAAAGAACTGTTACAGTTGAAGTATATTAGGTGTATTAAAGGAGAACAGAGATCTTTGAAAATTTACAATTCATAGATTAAGGCCAGAAGAGACCTCTAGGATTCTAGTCTGACCACCTCCAGAACAGAGGCTTTAAGTCTTCACCCAGTAATTTCTGCATCAAGCCCATAACTTTTGCTGGAGCTATAGCATATCTTTTAGAAAGATATCTAGTCCTGATTTAAAGTCTTCAACTGATTGAAAATCCACCACATTTCTTGGCAACTTGTTCCAATGGTTAACTATCCTCAATGTTAACGCTTGTGCCTTCCTTCTGGTCCGAATTCTGGAAGATTTGAAGCAAAAGGTTTCAGCTGACACTGAGCAACCCACAGGCATTACAGATTTCAGCATTTATTTACAAAAATTCTGGTGTATTTATGGTATCCAGTGGGTTTTTTAATCTACAACACTGTTTTAAAGCAAATGTTCAGCATCTAATAGTATGTGCTGCATCATGATCTACCCCAGATTGCTCTTTGGATCTAATGGACACTAACACAGAGTTTCTTGGGCACTGGAATGGAAGAGTACAATTGTCAAACAGAGAAAATGGCTCTTGCATGCTTTAATTTTGTTCTTTAAACAAACCCCTGAACAAGTTTAACAACTTTCATATCTTGGGATATGCATTAGCAACAGTTCACAAAGTATCCACTCAATATTTCAAAATAGAAGACAAATTCGAAAAATAATTTCAGTTTTAAGTTTCCACAGTAATGTAATAAAAAAAAAGTTTAAAAAATTATTTAAAAACAACCACCCACCAAACTTCACACAAATTTTAAGGTGAAGAGTACCCCCTTTAAGAGTTTTCAGTGTTTTGTTATTTTGTTACTGTCTGTAACAGTAAATATTTAGGATACAGTTGTGCCTAAAGGCCTATATAGTCCCACTGAGCTGAGCATCATAGAAATACACAAGAGGGAATCCTTGCCCTGAAGGGCTTACAATTTAAAGACGCAAAGGATGCGTCTTCACTAGCAAAAAGTTGTGGGTTTGTTTGCTTGCTTGCTTTACAGTGAGTTAGCTATCTCTTTATACAAAACACATCTTTCCTTAGCAAAAATAGGCCCACACTGAAGGTTAGAGGATGTGAACAGAACATACAAGGAAATGAGTAGGGTGAAGTATTGACACAGATGTGTTAATTACATGTACTATAGTTGGGGGAAGAGGGGAGAAGTGAGGGTTAATTGGGCTTAAAGTAAGGAAGTAGAAGAGGAGAGAGGAGGAATAGGCAGAGTATTACCTGTCTAGCCAGGATCAGCAGCCTGAGTTTTGTAGGTATTGGAGCAGAGGCAAGTCTTAAAAAAGGATTTAAAGGAAGATAAAGTAGTAACCATTCAGATTTTATCAGGGAGTTTTTCCAATGCATAAGGTGCAGAGTGGTTAAAAGCACAAAGGAGGTTAAGGAAGAAGGTAAGTGGTAAGTAGCAAAGGCTAGGAGTACTGGTGGAGATAAGGCAGTAGTCAACATGACAATAGGTTAGATCAGCTAGGTAGGCTAGGGTTAAGTTATGGGAGGTCTTAAAGATAAAGACAAGGAAGCTTGTATGTGTTGCAGGTGTGAAGAGGGAAGCCCAGGAAGGGGGGGGCTGACATGGTCAGAATGACAAGCCAAGCAGGTGTTTTAGCTGCAGCATTCTTAATAGACTTGATGCTGTTTTTCACCATGTTAAGAGGAGAAAGGAGGGCTTGAGGCTAGGAGCAGGGGAAGAGATCAAAAATCTCTGTTTTGGCCATGCTGAGTTTTAGATGTTGACTGGATATCCCTGAAAACATGAAAGACAAGCTGAGATACTAGACTGGATGAAGGGAGATAAATCTATACCTCCGCTTTATCTGTGATTTATCAACTTAAAGTGGTAGTTAAAGCCACACTTATGGCAGCAACACTATTTCTAATTATTCACTCCATCTCTGAGTAGCTCTATTTTCAGAAGAAATTCTCTAAAATAAACAGACACCAAATGGAAAGTTGATATGTGAATGTTTTTCCACAAACATGTATGTAAGTAAGCCCAAGACATGAACTACCTTACACACTTCCTACTTACTCATGGGCCTCCTAATGTTCAAAGATGATTTCCTCCAAGTCTTATAACTTCTAAAGTCGGAAAGATACCTTAAAAAGGAAACACCACACCCTAACAACCATAACATTGCAACATAACATACATGTTTACCTTTTATTTGGATTGGCTCTTGCAATAAAAGTGGTTTTTGGCCTGCACTGCTGGTATCCCGTGCTGTAAAAAATAAAAAACCCTCACTGCTGATTCATGTAAACAATTATAATTAAATAAAATAAAAGACTATTGTTAGCAAGGCCAACAGAGAAGTGCACAAAGTTATATTACTATCATGTGAATTAAAAAATTGACAACCTTTAGCTCATTGTACTGTATTTGTGAATACTCTCAGATAATGTGAATTAGAGAATGTATAGATAATACACATTAATTTACCACTGAAAGTTGAAATTTGATATTCAACAAAGTTGTTAGGGGTTTCACTGTATTGTAGGCTATTTGAAAATAGTCACGGATCAAAATGTTTTCAGCTGCATCTTTACAGTTCTGGACAAACTCGATGCAAAATTTTACCATGTAAGTAGTAAGAATTGAGGTTTGCATTTATTACCCCATTAAAATAATGAAGTCTAAGATATGCAGAAAATATCACAAATGCTTTGGTTTACAGATTAAAAACCATCTGAAGACCTGGAAACATTTTAAACAAAAGAGTTAAGATTCTGAAAAACACAGTAGCTTATGAAAAATCAAAATCCACAGATTTTCTTGTGTCATAAATTTCTGTTGAAACTGGACAACAGAAGTATATTAGCTTGTATTTGGAATTTGAAGATATAGTTACTCCTCATCAAAACACAGACAATCAAAAGTTGTTTTACTAAAAAGAGAATGGGACACCGAATAGCAAAAGGGAAAAATATGTATTTCCAGATACTAGGCTCATTGCAAACTATCCACGTACAGTAATTTGAGTGTGTTCTAATCTCAAATAAGAAATGTTATCAGATAGTTCAAATGCATGTCTGAATATTTATTCTGAAAATCACCATCTTAACTCACTGTAACATCAGAATAAAATCCTTATGATTCCAACAAACAGATCTAGCACTGTGTTTAGTACACTAGCACTGGATGTTTGCCACACATCTGCTATAGATAGCAAAATTAAAACTAATTTTATTGAAACTGAAGCAATTTGAAGTACTCAGAAGATCTTAAGGATTCTTCAAATAGGTCTATGTTGCTTAATGAAAAGCTCCTGACTTAACATCTGATTTGAATGATTCAAAAGTCAAATATTCTTATAGCTTTGGCTACACAACTACTCTTAAGTCAAGCAAGTAGCCATTAGATATAACAGGAACTACCAAGAAGGTCTAACATGGTTTGACTATATTTTTTTGGGAAAGACAGAAGTAACAGTAAGAAAAACACAAAAAACAGTTTCTAATGTATTTGCAATGATCTTGCCGCAAGTGAGTTTGGAAAAGCCTTAAAATAACTCAGCCCCTTTCTTCCTTTTGAAAAGTGTTACCTGCTCTCTGGATAGCCTGAAGAACAGCAATGTTAAAAAATGGTTCAAAATAAATAAGATACTCTTTGCTGTTCATTTCTCATCATACTCAAAAACAATGGGCATTGACAAACTATTATTCTTCATATGCACAGACAAGATTGCCTGGCATATTTGCTTCCAGAGTTTGCCAGAAGTCACCCTCTGTTGTACAGATAAACTTTTTTCTTGTTCAAAAACGTATCTCAGTGATATTATTTAATGAAAGGTTATGCCATAAACTTTCATAGGAAAAAAATAATTACACATCAAATATCAAGATTTATATTTGACTGTTCAGACAGCATTAAGTACCCTTTTAAAATATATTACCCTGCTCTGGAGACTTGACAACAAACACAATGAACCAACAAGAAAAGAATGAAGTATTAGAATTCAGAACTGCTGATCTTTGGGTGGGCAGAGATTGAGATGCCCTTTAAATGTTAATAAATTAATCTTCAGAATGCCCAGTCAGGTAGAAAAACATCCCATTTTTTACTTATAGGGAAATGGAGGCGCAGGAAGGTTGACAGACTTACCTATGGACATAATCACTAAAAATTGAGGTTACTTACTTGTAAGTAGAGGTGCTTGGAGATGTATGGTCCCTATCTGTATTCCGCATGTGGCTACACATGTGCACCACATGCCTGAGACAGGAGATTTGTAGCAAATAGTGTCCATAGATCCGCACATAAGCAGTTGCTCTCCCTGTTCTCGCAATCAAAGGCATAAAGGGCAAAGTGGACCAATGCCTCTCCAGTTTCTTCTTACCATGAATCAGTTAGGATATGAAGCAGAAGGGAAGGAGGGCAGGCAGTGGAATACAAATAAAGACTACACATCTCAAAGAACCTCCAATTACAGGTAAGTAACCTCCATTTCTTCAAGTGCTGTTCCCTATGTTTCTTCCACACATGGGTGATTGGTAAGCAGTATTAAAATAAGTGGAGGGCTCGAGGATGCAGTTGGTATGAATGTCCCCACAACTGCAGATGCTGAGGAAGCCTAGACCAGAGCACAATGCTTCATAAAGACATGGACGCACCTGCAGGTAGCTGTCTTACAAATATCCAGCACTTGGTACTTCTCAAAGAGATACCATTGAGGTTTTATGTGCTCAGAGTGGGCCCTCACCCCATCCAGGGGAAGAATATGTGCCAACTGATAACATGGAAATATGTATCCAGAGACCCACTTAGACAGTTTCTGTGCTGATAATGTGCCATCACCATCGCTCTGCTATTGTGACTAATGGTCTTCGTATTTTCCTCATTGCTTCTGTTCTATGCAGAGAAGAGGACAAGATCCGTTTGACATGGAGGAAGTGCAGCCTCTTTTCCTTGCTGGAAAGAGGAGGCTTTGGGAAGAATATCAGTAAGCAAAGAGGCTGGCTCATGTGAAACTCTGAAATAACCTTGGGGATGAATTTCAGGAGGAGATGAAGGGAGATCTTTTCTCTATGAAATATGGCGTTCTGTAGGTTTAACACGAGTGCTCCCAGTTTGCTCACCGACATGGCCAATGTGATGGCAACCTTCCCAGAGAGGTGTGACATGGACCATGTGGCCATTGATTCCAATGGTGATCTGGTAAGAGCCAACAGGACCAAGCTGAAGTCCTTTGGTGGTGTAGGTTTCAACACCAGCAGGAAGGTCCTAATGAGACCTTTCAAGAATCAAATTGTGATTGAGTACGATAGAGTGGCCTTCCACTAGAGGATGAAAGGCATTGATAGCTGAAAGTCCACCTGGCAGCAAACTAAAAGAAAGCTCTGACATTTTGAAGGATAGAAGATAGTCTAAAATGACAAGGACACCTGCTGATTCAGGTGATAACTGATTCTGTTGCAGCCAGGTACAGAAACACCTCCATTTAGCTAAACAGCATTTTCTAGTGGAGATTCTTCTGCTGTTATTAAGGATAGTTTGGATGGCCTCAGACCATGAACATTCCAAAACTGATGACCATCCAACTTCCAGGCCATGAGATTAAGAAGGTCTGGGTTGGGATGTCTGATCCTGCCCTTGTCCTGAGTTAAAAGATCCACAAAGGGTTGAATACAGCTAGGAGGGTAGGATGACATTTGTAGAAATTCCAGAAACCAAAACTGCCTGGGCTGATTGGGTGTGATGAGGACAACCCTGGCACTGTCATGGCGAATTTTGCCAAGAACCTGAGGTAGCAGGGGGACAGTAGGAAAGAAATACCTCAGATGGTCCATCCAGAATAACACAAGGGCATCATCCCTGGAGTCTCGGCCTAATGATGCTCTGGAACAGTAGAGGTTGAATTTCTTGCTTGATTGTGACGAGAATAGGTCCCAAGACGGTGTTACCCACTTGGTGAAGATTTCAGTCAAGATAGAATTGTGTATTTCCCACTCATGGTCTATGGAGAAGTGCCTGCTGAGATTGTCCGCCAGAGTATTCTGCACATCTGGTAGGTAAGTCACTGCCTCTATACTCAGAGGAAGAGATTTTGCTCCTCCCTGTTTACATAAAAAGCCCCATCACGTTGTCCAATATTAGGTGGGGAGACCTTATGAGGGAGAAAAATGTATTGCGGGCTAGAAAAACTGCCCTCATCTCCAGCAGATTTATCTGCAATCTGGCCTACCATGGGGACCACGCACCACATGTAGTGTGATTGTCCATATGTGCTCCCCATATTATGAATAATGCATCAGTGATTAGGGTTGTGTCAGCGATGGGTGGAAAAAAGGGGACTCGCACTTGCACCTGGTCTGGTTTCATCCACCATACGAGAGAGGCACTGACTTCTGGTGGGATTGTTACACTGGTATTCATGTTGTCCTTGTCCAATGAATAAACAAACTGCAGCCAGGCCTACAGGCAGCAAATGCAGAGTCTGGCAAACAGTGTTATGTATGTAGGAAAAGACAGACCTTGATTGTGGTGCAAGATTTCAGCATGACTTGATTTATCAGGCTATGAATAGCCTGAAATAGGTCTTTAAGAAGGTAGGCTTTTCCTGAGGATGACTCTAGGTCACTCCGATAAAAATCTATAGTCCTTGTGGAAGTCAAAGTGGAATTTTCTCTGTTTACACAGACCCCCAGTGATGTCAGAAGGTGCAGTAAGACAAGGATTACCAACAGACCCTCCTGACTTTATCTACTTATTAGTAGGCAGTCATCTATATACAGGAAGATGGTGCGGCCATTGCACCTCATCTGGGCCGTCCTCACAGAGAAGACTTTCGTGAAGAGCCTCGGTGCCATCACCACCTTAAATGGAAGTACTCGGAATTGGTAGTGCTTCTGTCCTACCAGGAATCTGAGGCATCTAGCTTAAGACTGAAGAAAAATAAGACCTTAAAGCAGCTGTAGGGAGAGTACTCGAGTAGGAATTCCAGGGCCATACAGTTTCACAACAGTAAAAGTTGCCCATGGGCTTCTCCACCACATTAAATGTTACATAATTTAGTACTTGTGGCCATTGCCAGATTACCAGTTCTACAGGATAAAATCCTCTATACTCAGAACACCAACAACTTAAACAGCAGATTACGCTCTCACCATTTTGCCTCAAGCATGAGGGGAAGGAATTACTACTAATCAGCATGTTCAATTTTTATGCCAATTCTGTCTTCAGCAACAACTCATTTTATACAAGTAACTAAACAGGTTGGAAGGAGCAGATTGCTAAACTGTAGAGGCATCCCATTATCTATCCCTAGAGCCATCCAATCCCTCTCCAACATTTATCATTTATTTAAAAATGTATTTACAAAAAGGAAATGTATCTAAGTTTTTACCCATGCTCGTTCACTGGAAGTCTTGATATACAGGAGGGAGGTTTGACCATTTCCAAATTCTGCAGTTTCAGCATAATAATACTTACAGTTCTACATTGTGATCTGTTTTTAATTGCATAAGGCAAACTAACAGAATCATTTGCTGAATAAATGCTCTAATATATCTGCTCCTTTTAAATATAAAACAGGTGAGAACCATGTCCGATACATTCACACACTACAGGACTACTAAGATGGAAACAAATGTAAAGCACACCAACCTGTTCCAGCTTTGTGCACAGCTCCTTCAGGGCCTGGTACAGGGCCTTTTTTCTGACCATCAGAAGTGTAAACTCTCACTTGACTCAGTGATTGGACTCCTAGACGACTGCATGGCAGTATGCGAGAGAGACTTCCGCATTTCATCGAGCCTTGCCATCCTGAGGGGAAAAAAGGTTTACACATACCAGTTTGAGAAGAGAAGAGAAAGTGTGTGTCAACCGGAGTTGCTGAGATTAGTTGTGGAAATTAGCTTTTAATAAATATTTTTGCCCAGTTTACCTGTGTGCTCAAATTTCGTAAACTCTACACAGCTAAAAACTAGTCCTTTCACCAATTTCCCAAGCTTCTCCTGTCTCCTTCTCAAGCATTTTAACACACATTTTTTGCTAAGTTTCTCACATAGCCTAGTCCTTTGAAACACTGCACATGAGATTCTCTTAAAGTTATCTAACTGAAAGCTACTTTAAGATTGCCTAACTGCTCGATTAAACCCTATTTTAATCATCCTCTGCACAAAACCATCTTTATAATGAGCAAAATACTTGGCAGTCGGAGAGGATATTACAGTGGAATGACAATGGCATACGTTGCAAAACTATTAGCAAGATAATCCTAACAGTTTTGTCCTTTAATCCCACTTCCCATACCCCCCAAAAAATATTCTAATTGACTAAATATGTAATAGATGTCTGTAATTCAGGTGTAATATCTTAACCCACAACATAAAAGCCACAATTAAAGTGTGATTTACAGTGTGATACATAAATATTACATACAAACATTTTCTCTGTGTTTGCAGAGAGACCACATTTACTAGGCAATTGCTAGTGTTAAAAGACTGGCCCAAAGTATACCAAATTTACTGAACACAATTCTGGTCCATCAGCATTAGCAGCCACCTTCTGTTAAGCAACATAAGCCAGCAATCAAAGCATCAACAAAATTAACAGACTTTCTCACACATGAAATGCATACATCTCCTCTGCAAATATAACTTCATCCACCACTGAAATGCAATCACCTACTAAAAAAACAAAAACAAACAAACAAACAAACAAACCTGGTGTGGTGTCTTTGGGAAATACTTAGAAAATCAAGTACTGCTAATCTTACTTGCATTGCATATAACTGGACATTAAACAGAGGACTACATGATTATTACACAAGTCATCTCACAACACAACCATAGAGGTATGTTTGATAAAAACATGCACTCCATAAAAATTCCTTACAGTCTTTTACATACATTATGTCCCACTACAGCTAGAACAAGTACATCTGAATATAAATGTACTGTATACAAAATATACATAAGTTATATTAATGTCAAAGTGATTCAGACAATAAAAGGCCTTTAAATACCATGCCAAAGTTCAATATGCTCTGCTAAACACGTGTCTAATAAATAAGAAATTACAGAAACAACACTTTATGGTACTTGACAAATGCATACTTTTAAACCCAACTGTATTTTGAATTTATCTACATTTTGGGGGCATTTCACATTCAGTCAAAGAGGAAACCTCTTGATAACGGACTAAAATAATTCAGCCATTACATTCTTGCTTCAAATTATTGTCTATTTTCAAAAACTGTCTGTGATATACACTGGAAAGTTTACTCAAGAGTACTAGGCAGCTTTTTATATAAAACAGCAGTACAGCACTAGTTTTGGAGAAAATAGCTATATGAAAAGAACGATATGGATTCTACAAACGCAAGAAACTAGCTTGTTCAAAGCGCTATATTTAGAGCTATTGACCAGGGTTGGGAGGATCACTCTAAAATGCTATGTAGACATACCCAAACAAGCTCTTCTCCCGCTAAAAACCACATGATCATAAAACTGACTAGCTGCAGGTTTTTATTGCTAGTGAACTCAAAGGACAAGCAACTTCTGAACCTTCTTCCCATCATACAAGAAAATATATAAAAGATTTTTATTAAAAATATTGGGTTTCACAAGCTGCCAATGTGGCCCTAGACATCACAAAGATTAAGTACCTGATCTACAGGAAGTCATCATGTAATTTACTCAACTACTTCCTTTTCATAGACGTTCAGATACAAAAAAGACCTCTTAAGTCACATTAGTTTATCCCCCTTAACATTCAGTGCAGGACTGTTTCCTCCAGTTTATTATCCAGTACTTTTATGCAGCACTTTTTGCCTCACCGCACACTGATTATTTCAATCAATTTCAACAGGGAGTAGGTGGGAGAGGCTGCTAGCAACACAGCACAGCAGACAGACAATTTTTAAATGACAGAGGTCAAGTTGAGAAAACATTGGGGGTGCTGCTCCCTTTAGCACAGTGGACAGACAAAGAGTGAGGCTAAGGGCTAGGGAATATGAATTATGATGGGACCTCGGGAAGGCGCTGAGTTGGTGAGAGGGAGCACTGAAGATGAGAGGATAAGGAACAAACGGGAATATGGGAGTGTAATTAAAGACCACCAGGTTTTGGCAAATTGTGAGAGCATGACGGATCGTGGAGTGGGAGAGACAGAAGGTTTTAAGAGGGTTTTGGAAATATACGACGATGGGGCGGTCTCGGTGGGATAGGATTAGGGGGCCTTTGGGGCGGCACTGCATGGGGGGAAAGTGCGGGGAGCCCAGCTCACAGGGGGAGGCTGCGAGGAGGGTCTGGCAGCGTGACCGTGCAGGAGGGGTAACGTGGGGCGGAGACGCCCTAGGAGAGCTGTGGAAACAGCGCCGCCCGGGGGAAGGGGGCTGGAGGGCCCGGCTTGCCCTGCCGGCCCCCACTCACCGTGGCAGACCCGGCTGAGCTGCGCCGCCTGGCACCGCAGGTACAACCGGTAAAGGCAGCGCCACCCCCGCCTCTGGGCGGCCAGAGCCGGCATCATCCTCGCCTGCTGGCCGGACTCGCGCACGCAGGGCCGGCGCCGCCGGGCTCCGCGAGGCAGGGAGAGGCAGCCGCTCTCATTGGAGCGCCGGGCGCCGACCAGCCGGCGGGGGAGGGGAGCAGCCCCCCAGCAGACCAGAGCGGCGGGAGCGGTAGGAGTCGCGGGACCCGGATGTAAAACGGTGCGCACTCAGGCCGCGCCGGACCCCGGGCAGACACGCGCCTCCGCCCTCGTGAACGCGCAAGCGCGAGGAGGGGCGCGCGCAGGCCAGGAGGAGGCTCTTTGTGCGGTTGGCTGGGAGGCGCAGTGGTTAGCCCAGCCGCCTGGGACAGGAGGTAAGTGGCAGGTTCTCGTCCCGTCTGCCCGGGGTTGGGGAAGGCGCTGGGATCACCGACTACGCCCAGCCCCGTATAATGAATTGGCGACCGTGAGGGTTTTGTTCACAGTGTCGACATTTGCCCTGCGCTGTACCGTGCGGCCCCTAATACCCCTTTACACCGAAAAACGCTTAATTCATTAGGGTTTGGAAAGGTCCAGTAACAATTCACACCCTGTCTGCTCCTTTCGTGTGTCTGTCATCCATGACGGGAACGTGGCTCTGCCTGGCACATAACATTTGACAAGGGGTCTGCCCCACTGTGGTCAATGAATCTAATCAGGTGCGGGTGTGGTCAGCCTCAGAGCCCCTGTTAGCAATGGCACATAAACAGCTGGAGTGGCTGCTGCCCTCATTTTCGTTATAAATTCAGTCCTATAACAGTATTAAGACACTAAGGTGAGGACACTTGATTAAAGTTACCCAGCCTTATACCCTAACATTTGTTTCACTGGTACAGCATTGCTTTTTTTGTTGTACTGCCCTCTGCTATATCCTGGTGTATTATTACAGTCAGTAGTTACAATAGGGCTGACATACGTTTTTGTCAATTTTAATGTAATGTAGGTTTTTCATATTTTAACATTCAAACAGTAACACATAGTATTCAGAGATATACACAGCCTTAAATAATTAATCTTCTGAATGGCAGGTAAGTATAAATATTACCATTTTACCGTCCAGGAACCTGAAGCAGCAAGTTTATGTCAAATGCCTACGGCCACAGAGCAAATCAGTGCCAGACACTGAATTCAAAGTCAGGAGTTTCTGTTTCTCAGACCAAATCTTTGTCTGCCAGACTATGTTACTGCAAATAATAACAACAACAAACAGCAACAATTAATACTGAAAATAAGTACATAGAAGTGATATTGATCTTTTCTGCCACAGCTCCACCTTCTCCTGCTTGAAATCTCTCTCAGAACTTATTTACTTACTATCTTAAGGTTACAGGTCAGCTATAGCTTGAATAAAATGAACAAATATGTGATGGGTTCAGTCACAGAGACTCCCCTCGAGACTGTCACTCAGTGAGCTGGGATACCATTGAGAACAAGCCTCCTGCCAGAACAGGCGCCCCTCCACTCTTGTCTTGCTGAGTTGGACGCTCCAGTCAGCTCCAGCACAGACCCAGACGTTGGGCCATGCCTCTCTGCAGTTCACTGCAACAGATTCACTCTGCCAAGGGGCTTCACAGTTAACAGGGACTTTCCAAGCACCCAGCGTTCAGTCTTTCTGAACCCCAAATAAATCTGTGTTACTCTGTATAAAGGTTATACAGGGTAAACTCATAAATGGTCCGCTCTCTATAACACTGATAGAGAGAGATATGCACAGCTGTTTGCTTCCCAGGTATTAATCACTTATTCTGAGTTTATTAATAAACAAGTGATTTTATTAAGTATAAAAAGTAGGATTTAAGTGGTTTCAAGTAATAACAGACAGAACAAAGTAAGTCACCAAACAAAATAAAGCAAAAACATACAAGTCTAAGCCTAATACATTAAGAAACTGATTACAAGTTAATATCTCATCCTCATAGATGTTCCAATAAGCTTCTTTCACAGACTAGACGCCTTCCTAGTCTAGGCCCAATCCTTTCCCCGGTACAGTCCTTGGTAGTTCCAGCAGATATCTCAGGTGGTAAGCCTGGGTTTTCTCATGACTGGCAGCCCCTTTTGTCCTGCTCTGCCCCCTTTTATAGCTTTGGCACAAGGCGGGAATCTTTTGTCTCTCTGGGTCCCCACCCTTCCTTCTAAATGGAAAAGTACCAGATTTAAGATGGATTTCATTATCAGGTGACCTGGTCACATGTCACTGTAGGACCCCTAGTCTCCATTCCCCATGGGCTGGCCCACATGTACACAGGAAGGCTTTCAAGTAACTAAGGCCATTTACAACTGATTGTTTCTGGAGCAACCTTAATGGCCTCCACTTAATATGTTTACATCAGTGATAAAAGTTTATATCTTATTCTCCTAACTCCAGATATAGAAATAATACATGCAAACAAATAGGATGAACACACTTAGTAGATTACAAGCTTTCTAATGACACCATACAAGGGGTATTTAGCGTAAAGCAAATTCCAGTTATGTCATATTCATAAGCATATTTCCATAAATTATATGGAGTACAGCATCACAAAATGAATATAAACAAAATTCTTTTTCAGGATGCATGCACTAACCTCCCCACTGATTGCATAATCATGTTGTTCATACCCCTTTCCCTCTCTGTGTTGATGACACCTGGTTTTGTTGGTCTTATCTTAAAATAGGCCCCATTCCTGCAAACACATGTACTTAATTTAAACTTTTAATGACTCCCACTGAAGTCAGATTGTATGTTTTCATGCGAGCCTTTTGACAACTTTCAGGAAGTTCCAAAATTTCTTAGATTTTCATTTATATAACTGTGCCAAATACTCTTTGGTTTACTTGGTCTGCATCGCTGTGGGGAACATGTTCATGGATCTAATCAGAAGATAAAGTTGGCAGTGGAGTTGGATAATTGATGTATTCAATAATCCACAACACGGTTGAACATTTAAGAGAATTGCTATGCATATCCACTTTGATTTTAAATAAGGATATGTTCACTGGCACATAACTTCTTTCATTGTCTGCCAGTGGTGTTGCCAATGTAAGTATTCCTGTAAGCATGGTGAAGGCAGACTGAACTAACATACTTAGATGAAAAAATGATATTAATACCCATCTTCCCAATAGCCCAATTACTGCTATACCAGAGTATCCCTAGTACTGCAACAGATGCTGTATCATTAAGTACTAGATGTATTGCAATGGTGTTAAACACTAAATTAGCTGTGAGTAAACTGCAAAGCAGTAAATGTGGAATAGGTTTTTACACTATAATTTAGAGTGTAAACTGGTTGCATGCGTATTCAGCTGACTTATTACTATGTTGGCAGGGATCTAGTAATAAAAATGTATTTAACTTCTGTATTTGAACTCATAATTTTTGTGCAGGAAGGAAGCAAAAAAAAGATGGAGCAGCACAGACAAGTTGCTGGCTATTGCAAGAATGAAGTTCAACCAGGTTTTTCATGATCATGGAGAAATATTCCTTTTTGCTGATGAACTCTGAGACATGGTAGTGGGGTAGATAATGGGGTCTCATCTGCGGCCCCTATACAATGTGGAAACCCTAGGTGTTCAGAGCTGTCAGTAACCTCCTGCGCATTACCAAGCTTTATGACCCGAGACAACAGTACCCTCTCAATAGCAATTCATCTCTCCATGACAACAGCTTTTATTTACCAACACCAAACTGGTTAGCCACTTATGAGCTTCCACATGGTGATGGCTGCACACTTCTCCATGCTGAGAGGAATTCTCATATTGATGCTCTGCTGCTGCAACTCCAGTGTGAGCTCTGCACAGATATAGCTATAGTCTTAGGGTGAAATCCTGATCCCACCGAAGTCAGTGGCAAAATTCCCATTTAACTTAATAGGGCCAGGATTTCACCCATGATGCTCAACATAAATAACAGTTCTTGAATAGTTATTTTAAGCTTGTATCTCGGGATATGAAAACAGTTTTAGATACCCAAAAATTTGTGTTCAAGTCATACCTTGAGCAGAGAGCAAACTGATTATTGTAAAAGATCATTGCAAATGTCTTCTCCATTATGAGATGAGAAAGTGAAAGTTGGACCCATTACACAACCATCAGAAGTCTTCAGTTCTTTGATGCTACTACAGCATTACAATATTCTAGGTCATTACTTTAAACTACCTTTTATGTAAAATGTTAAAAATCTGGGTTGCATATTAAGGAACACAGAAGTTTCTATTACATTGTGAATTTTGCTTGAGAAAGGACTGCCAAGGATAGCAGGGCTTGGCTCCATGTTAAAACTGAAAACCAAGGACCAGATCCACAAAGGAATTTAGGTATTGCAATGCAGAGTGTCACAGGGCCTAACTTTTAGATGCCTAGAAAATCACAGGAACAACATTACCATTCACAAAACCCAAATTAGAAATCTAAGATCCCTATACAATGGATTTGGAGAGATAGATGCCTTAAAATGCAATCAACAAAAGCCAACATGCTTGGTGGGACTAGCCAATGGGAGATGTTGACAACAGTGGTGTGTGCGCTAATACCCACCCCCTTATGGAAACAGGTGCCAAAGTCTGGACTGTTGGGAGGCACCTTTCTCTGCATAGTGATCCATTAATGCAGAACCCATCTCCTGGAGTCAGGTGGCTTACGCACCTACGTAGTTTCTTGCAAGAATAAGTTAGGTGCCTCCCTCACTCCGCACAAAATGGCCACAAAAGGACTTGATGGTGCCCATCTTCTAACTTTTAGTCCAGTGGTCAGAGGATTCACCTGGGATGTCTGGGGTTTAAACAGCTTTGTAGCTCTGGGCCAAAGATCTGTAGTTACAGAAATCTTATCCACTAAGGGCCTGATCCAAATACATCGGCGTCAGTGGAAAGACTTTCCTTGATTTCAATGTATGTCAAATTAGGCCTTAATTGAACTGCCTCTTTGACCATAACAGCAAGAGGGAATCATGGCAGGGAGTCTAGTACAATGGATGTTTTCTTTATGCTACTTATCAAAGTCTTAGATGCCACAATAGATTTCATCGGGGAGCCCCCTCTCTTATTTCCTCTCTCTCTGCTTTGGAGGCATTATGCATCAGCGTAAAACACACGTGCAGACAGATGTAGAGATAGGCCCATGAACACATCCCAATATGGTATTTTTCCTAAATTGCTGATATACAAAAGCAACAGATAGAAACGGGGAAGGTAAAAACTTCAAAAGCTAGTCAAGTGGCCCAGTCAAGCAGCAGCAATGCGGGGTGAGCTAGAACTATGTACTCACACACTGCAGCATCCTCCCCCATGGTAGGCTGGGCCAACCCCCACAGCAGCAGTCTGTTTTCATTTTAAACAGATCACAATCAGTCTCTCTGTTCTGTACAAACTAAAAGTCACCAAAAATATTATTCCAAGGGCACTTTAATATAGAATAAATAAGTAATTTTCAGCCAGAAGACTTTAAGGCTATCCAGAGGATTCAAGTAATGTCATAAACAGGAGTGGGGCTTGCCTGGGTTGTGTAATCACCAGAGAGCCCAAGGAGCTCCTTAGCTCTTATTATTAACATTATATAGATTTTTTTTTTAAGTTGCTGCTTCTCCTTCTGCCTTTTCCTTCTTGCTCTTTCCCCTCCTTCATTCCTTCCTTTGTGTCCTATTCCTTCTTTCATCTTTCTCTCCCTCTTCTTGCAGACTGCTACAGATTGCTTTAATTGCAGTGCAGTTGGAGCAACTGAAGTCAATGCAGCTGTGCCAATTTATGCTAGTAAATGATCTGGTCCTATGTCTTTATTATCATTTATGATTTTTAACTTAATTATGCAGTGGAGTGATCTGACAATCTGCTGGTGAAAGCTTTGCCTATACACTTTTATGTAGAATGTGTTGTGTACAGAAGCAATGTGCTGAAATTCACCGGAATGAACACAACATTCTCCAGTGGCTGGGCGCTAGTTAACCTCTGTTTATTTCAAAATATTCCTTTGCAGAAGTTTTTTTTAATAATGTTGGCAACTAGGCCCCAAATGCCTCAGAACCTAATAAGATAACTAATTACCTCACTCACTCTCAGGTTGTATGTAAACTTGAAGTGAGTTGTGTTTGGGTTTTATCCCAAAGAAATATCTTGCTATCTCTTCCCCAGATCCTTTGATCGGTACTGCACACTAGCAATGTGATCATGTGTCAGTTATGATAGAAAAGAATCAACTTGAGTGGGGGCAGGGATTGAGTGGCAGCCAAAAATTGTTTGACAGCCCACTGTAAATCTGCTAAGGCTGGCTCTTGTCCCCACGCAGGGCCTAGGTCTAGTCACATGAATAAAATAAGCAGGATCTGGTTCATAGTCACATTATTTAACATCAGATTTGGTTGATATATTTGTTACGGGCAGATTTTGATCTCCGTTACACTCGTGTAAATTCAAAGCAACTTTACTAATTTCAGCAGTGTTACCCCAGATTTAAACCCATGGAAACAGTTATCAGTATTTAGCCTTATTTCATTACTGTGCAATGATCACCAACAAGCAACCTCTTTACAGACTTACAGAACAGGACCTTGATCCTGCAAACACTTATACACATGCTTAACTTGAAATCAATAGGGCTACTCACAGTATTAAGGTTAAGCATGTGCATAAGTGTGTGCAGGATTGGGGCCTAAATCTTTAGCTGAGATAAATCAGCCTAGCTCCAAGCTGATGATCCTGCCTTAAGTCTTTCTTGACATTTGAGATTTTGAACTTAGTTCTTCATTTCCACCATTAAATAAAACAATAAATTACATCAGTTCCCAGTATCTTGCACTGTTTTGTAAACAAGAGGACATTTTATATGTAAAGTTTCCAACTAGTAATTCAACTATCCTCAAAAGAAAAGTGAGTTCTAGCAGCAAGAGTTCCTTTGCAACAAAACATTGTAAAATTGCTTTGAATCTAGGAAAAAAATTATTACACAATTTGATTTTGACATCAAATAATACCACAGATGTGACAATATAGAAGGAGAGAGCAATTTAATTTGTGTTGAAATAAAAAGACTAGACATACAAAGCTCATACACTGAAAAAGGGTCACAATAAATTACAAGTGGAGACATTTTGCTCATTCATTGAAGAAAGCCCTTGATATTTCCAATTTCATACCATCAAATTTATCATTCTTGCTGATTTAGGCAGAACACAAAACAAATATGGATCCCAGTGCTTACTTTCACAGGTACTGGCATGGATAATTTACTACAGTGATCCAATTTGGAAATCAGTAGGGACCAGTAAATCACTGCATAAAAGAAAGAGCGAATGAGGTCCTTTTTTCTTAGTGTCAGCAGGCTGTGATTATTATGTTTATTAGATTTTCTTGAAAGGGCTTCAGATTTTCTCAAATATGCAGGAGAACTTTATTTCCCTTCTGAGCCCTACATTAGCATTTGTGTGCCTCAGTCCTTGAATAGAGGAAAACAATGAATTTTTCAATTTATTTTAGAAATTTACATAGAGTGGATAGCATGGATGGGAGCAATGAAACTCTCTTACCTGTACAATATTAGCAACTGGATCCGGCTTTTGCAGAAAAGTTACTAAGGAATGCTGGCATGCTCTATAAAAGAAGCTTTTGAAGCTTTATTTCATTACATTGATAATGTACTTATGAAATAACAAATGATTGTTCAAGGTCCCATACTTAAAAAGAAAACTTTAAATTGTATGCTTTTTGGGGCAGGGGATGTCTCTTCCTTGTTTTTGGAAAGTGTCTAGCAGTTAGGATACTGTTGCAATATAATATTTCCACAATGATTGTACCCTCTCCACAAATATTGTATACCACTTTGTTCAAAATGAGCCAGTATAAGTGATTACAGTAAAACATCATGGTCTGATGATGTCTCATACTCTCACATACCAATATTCATGGAATCAGATTCTCTGATGCACTTTGATTCTACTGGAAATAGCAAAGAGGGAGAGATGTCAGGGAGGCAGTTATGATTCCCTTATTTTTCTAGCCAGCTCTGTGCCAGCCATAATCCCAGGGGAATTTAGAACAAGCTGCTCTAAATTCCACCAGCTTGCAGATGGTCACAAAGTCACTCTATGATATGGTCACTTCTCCCTTACTTTCTACATCAGCTCTGTGGGCGTAGCAGTAATAAGAGCTGGCTACACTTGCTCACTGACTGCTGAGGAATTGCAGTTTCTGCTTCCTTTGTGCTACTTTCCAACAGGACTAAGATAACATGAACTAGGTGCCTTTTAGTTCACGCCAGCAGCGTCCGCATGGGGTGGAAGGGTGGTTTCAGCACAGCATGCCAGTGAGTGCTGCCAAGCACACCCATAATCCAAACTGGAGGACTGCACAGACAAGCCCTAAATCTCAGATTTAGGCACCTGAATCCCAGTTTTAGGCTCCACTGTGATCCACAAAACTCCTGTCAAACACTAGGTGCACTATTCACT
This sequence comes from Lepidochelys kempii, assembly GCF_965140285.1. Classification (NCBI taxonomy): domain Eukaryota; kingdom Metazoa; phylum Chordata; order Testudines; family Cheloniidae; genus Lepidochelys; species Lepidochelys kempii. The sequence continues at coordinate 95,519,419 of NC_136383.1, forward strand.
CGACGCATACATTTTTAGGGTAAAAATTCCCAGCCACCTATGTTTCTGCTTCTGAGAACACATGCTGTTCCCTCACTCTGGGCATTTAGATGCCTATCTCCCGCCTATGCCCCAGAGCAATCCACAAACCAAGGGAAAATAGGCAGCAAATGAATGTCTAATTCACACGCTGAGCACAATCCAGTCAGTAGGCATGCTCAAAGGCTGCCTACCAGATTGAGTCCCATTCAAAATATGGAAGGTGTGGGGGTGCCTATCATCTAATTTAGTGCCTAGCACACTCACTTGGGATGTGGGACACCCAGGTTCAATTCCCCTCTCTACCTGAGAGGGAGCAGGATTTTAACAGAGGTCCAGCACCTCTAACATGGGCGGCAGGTACCATAGACAGGGGAAGGCTGTGCCTCCCCAAACAGCTCATGCTCCACCCCCAGGTCACCTGCTTCCAGTTCCCTCCCTCCCTGCTGTGGCCAATAAGCTGAGGGAGCAGGCCGGTTGGGGCTGGGGCCACACCATGCTGCCCATCTGTCTGCCCGGCGCTGGGACCATGCTACCTGCCCAGCACTCGGGGGCTGGGAGTGTTCCGGCTGTGCCACCTGCCCAGCAGCCATGGGATGTGTGTGTGCTCCAGTCTCCTGTGAGGGAGGAAGGATAAAAGGGGAGGATCGGGGTAGAGGCCTGGGGCTAGCCTCCCACAAGGGTGGGTTCACCCGCCACCCATGACCTCTCATATGAGTCCTCTGCCCCCTGAGTTAAAAAGTTATAAGGTGACCAGAACCACCGCATCCAGCCATTTTGTGTGGAACAAGGCAGGCATCTAATTCATTACCACAATAACCTATTTAGGTGCCTAAGCCACCTGACCCCAGGAGACAGGTTCCCATTCACAGATCACTAAACAGAGACAGGCACCTCAGCAGCCAGTACTTAAGCACCTATTTGCATGAGGCGACAAGGCTCAGCGTTCCCCAATTGTCATTATACCCCATTGGCTAGCTTAGGTGGTTCTTCACCTAGGCTACTGGTTTTTGTGGAGTGCATTCTAAAGTGACTAGCTCTCCTCATTCTTTGCAATAGAGAGCCTAGGTACCTAAACTCAGGCTTTGTGGATCAGAGTATTGTTCCTGTAATTTTCTACACATCTAAAAGTTAGGCATTGTGATGCAATGACTAAGTCACTTTGTGGATTTAGGCCTTAATGTCTTTTTTGGAACAGGAACAGAACTATCATTTCTGTTACTGAATGGAAGGATGATCCAGTTATTGGGCCACAAGCCTGGGACTCAGGAAACCTGGCTTCAGGTTCCTGTTCTGTTACAGACTTACTGTAGGACTTTGAGTAAGTCATTTACTCTCACTTCCTCAGTTGCCCATCTGTAAGAGGGGAATAATATTTCCCTACCTCATAGGGTGTTGCGCATTAAAGATTGTGAGACACTCAGATACTACAGTAATGAGGACCCTATAAGTACCTAATAAGCAATTATATATGCACATTATCACAAAATACCTTTAGCATCTCAAAAACAATATGAAGTACTGGTTTAGGACAGAAATTGAAAAATACATGGTGACTGAAAATAGAATATTCTTAAAGAGAATTTAAAATATCTTATAGTGCTCCCCTTTATACACTGCAGAGTATTTTTTCATTTCTAATGAGATGACAATACATACACAGCTGAAAGTACAAAGTGGAACACAAGCAGAAGAAATCTGGATAGAGAGAGGAAGACGAAAGGTGTGTATACGACACCTATTATTTTGTTTAAAAAAATCTGACATTGCTCATTTCCCAACTGTATGTTAGAGACTTCTCCAAATTGGTCTTGTAGCTTTAGTTTATGTTTATCTAAAGAGGACTGAAAGAAAGGTAATCTGATGTTCCTCAACCAATTCTCTCCTCTGTATACAGCCATAAGAATGTTTTATTATGAAAAGCTAAACCATACAAAACTCCCATCTGGTTTCAGTTTTCAGAAGAGTTACTTATGTTAGCACAACCTACTTGGTCAGCCTAAAAACCTTTTATTGGAATTAGAGGTGAAATTTGTTATGGGTAGTCACGATTGGAACCTGAGTTTCACACATTAGTTGCAAAACTTCATTCTGATGTGTCAGACAGTCATGTGTGATAGGTTCACCTACTCAGTGATGTGAAACCTATACCCATGGGTTCAACAGGCAAACTATGATATCCCTGGCACATGATATGCTTAATTTAGTTATAATGTGGAAAAGAGTTCACACACACAGGTAATGGTGGGAAACAGGTAGTGAAGGGATAAAGAAGCAGTTTTTTTTGTTTTTTTTTTTAAACTTTCAACAAGCATTTCCAACCTTATTTACTTAATGGTGGGAAAACACTGAGTTTGTCAGATAATAGGTATTATGTGCATTGACAAAGGATCAAGAACACTTGCTGGAAAGTGGTGGCTTGTAGTTTGCAAACAAAATGAGGGGTCAAAACAATTGCCACTACTTGGCTGTCCTGTGAGTATTGTGAAACATTGACTAGATAGGTTGTTCAAGCTAAGGGCAGAACTATGCCTGCAGTTTTGTCCAGCCATATTTCTGTGCTATATGCTAAATCTGGGTAATACTGTGACAGAGTAATAAGAAAACCTTCTACAAAGCATGGGGCATTAGTCAAACTAAATCACAGGCCTGGAAAGTTTAATAACCAATTTCTAATAGTTTACTCACAATTTCTTTTCTTTTTTAAAATTAGAACCAAACCAACCCAGTTAAATCTTTGAAAGAATCATACCTTCCTCAGGCCTGCTAGCTCTGCTCTTTCTAGCCATTTCATCTGCTTCAAGTTCTCTATTCATTGCAGACTTACTCACTTATTCACCCAGCTGCTCTCCCATATGGTACAGGTGTTTTAATAAATAGGCCTAATTCACCACTGTTTTACTCCATTTTATACCAGCATAACTCCACTGAAATCAAGTGAGTTACGCCTATGTAAAAATGAAGTAAGTGGTGAATCAGGCACCTCACTAGCATATAGTCCCCTAGCTGGTTCAGAATCGGACTACAGAAAACAGTGCAAAATGAAGGTTTCAATGAATTTATGCAAATTAAATACCAAGGACCTGAAAAAGAGCTGTGTCACTAGAAATCTTACACTGTCCACCAATAGAAGATGGTCCCATAAAAGATATTACCTCACCTACCTTGCATCTCTCGTATTCTGGGACCAACGCAGCTACACCACCACTGCAAAGGACTTTATCCACCTTTCACTTACTCAAGTGTACCTCAGGAGTAACTCCTCTGAAGTCAGTGGCATTACAGTGGTGTAAATGAGAGGCGAATCATGCCCCAAGTATGTGCATGGCATTAAAGAATGATATACATGTTAACTTTCCAACAATGACATTCAACAATGTCCTAGACACAGCATACTGCTGTAAAAACAATAGTTAGACTCAAGAGCAGATTTAAGTTTCTGTTCTTCTGGCTAGAAGTTCTTGGGTCCAAAAGATACGACGCTTAAGCACCACAATTTAAATTTAAAAGAAAAACTAACATTTTTCTTGAAAGCTGCCCTCCAGGGTTGTGAACACCAGTGCTAACCTTTAAAATCTCGCTTTCTTAGGATAAGTAAAAAGGTGGTTCCAAAATAAAGGTGGATGTAAGGATGTGTCAGGACTCTGATCTGTGTACCATTTAGATTAGAGTCAAGTGCAGCAATGGGAATACATAGAGAAAAGCATGCACACAAAAAATTGCACACTCTGCTCAACTTCAGGACTCGTCTCAGAATATTGCAGTTACTTTACACAGAGGAAATAAACTAGAAAGCCATCTACCAGCAAACTATTTTTTAACATTCATTTTATTGCTGTAGAAATTTTAGTTTTTATAAAAACACTCAGATCACAGGATACATAGATATTGAGGCTGGTTGCAAGTCTCATCAGCTGTACCAGAGTATAGCATGCAGTTGCTTCTGCACAGTGTGTAATAGTTCCATAAATAGCTAATTATACTCAAAAAGCCAAGGTCAGAGCAATCAAGTAAAATTATTCACATCATTTTTGTCAGTACCTGGAGGTTGAGCAAAAATGTACAATGCATGACTCCTGACAGAAACAAATGACTGACAAGTCTAAACTACATCTGCAACATACCTAAGGAAACTAGATAATTACAAGGAAATATTTTGACTTAAGGAGCAAGAGTTTTCCAAATATTTAGTAGAAGGTCTGATCTGATCATGCAATAGTAAAGGACATTGAATTATAAAGGAGAAGCTCAATGAATAAAATTTAACTTCTGTGCAACTAAAGTATCAATTGTATACTGTGCCTACTCCCCCAAACATCTGACCTAAATTTTAAGGAAACAGGCTAAATTCAGACAAATGTAATTCCTGGTAAAAGAATACCTTTACAACAAGGAGGTATGCTGGGTGAATGTGTAATCAGCACTCCATTTCACATGCATTTCTGAAGCAAAGATATTTAGTAGTGTTATTGTAGGAACAGAGTGATTTATGCCAAATTTTCTCTACAGTAATTTGTTTCAATAGATGTCTGACCAGGTGCAATCCTTTACATAAATTCTCCATCTCAGTGAGGTTCTTAGAAACTGGGAAAAAGAGTTCATATAGGACTAGCTACAGATTAACCTATATTTTCTACAAAGCAGTGATGCCTGAATTGCTACAGGCTCACCTTATTTAGAAACAAGAGCACTTGCATTTGCAATGATAATTTTTTGCACTATTACATTACACAATGACTTGAGGTGGGTAGGAGTTTAAACATTGCATCTTCATTTTATACAGAAGCCCACTGGTCAGTGAATGCACTATAGTGACAAAGACATTCATCACATAGAAACACAAGCTCACTGTTCAGAGAGTTTTATATGGTCAGATCTTTAAGAATTCTCCCAAATGCAGGATGTGGAAGTATGAGGGCATTAGGTGATCTATTGACATGTTCACTTTTAAATGACATTAAAAAAGACTCTCTCCCAGAAAACTGTCACATCAATCACCACAGTTCATGAGATTTTTAATCCGTTTGATTACCTCCTAAATGGGCCATGTTTGCATTCATGAGCGGACTACGTGAATTTAAACAAATTAAGTGTACTGGGTATATTTGGAGTATGGAAAAGAATACTGTTCAAAACGTACTGCGTATGTCCGTATGCCAATTGCTATCCATAACAGACTACAAGTTATGCTGTGGTAACATCTTATAGTAGCTATGCATGCAGCTAGGGTTGACTAAAATTCTTAAATATATCTCTGCTTTCAGTAGGTCTATTTTATGGGGAAAACAGGAGAAAATTCTGTTAACCATTTGATTTTCTGTTTGTTTAACATTCTGTATAACTGGGTATTTTTTCCTTAAAATAATTTCGGTTAAGAGCAAACACATACTTCCACCAATTAGCAATACAGCATAGTAATATTTTCTTGGAAACTTAGGACTTACTTGCGAGACAATGCACTGAATATCTCAGAGGGAAGTGTATAGAGAATTTTATATAAACTAGAGTGAGATCAGTGTAAAAACTGGAATTTATAACCATTAGCAGAAATGCCAGCTGCTCATAATGTCCACAATATACACATACACACACGTTTCTGAAAGTTAATTATGCAACTGTTGGTGCCAGTCTGCTTATAAAGGAAATGCTACTGAGGCACAGTCTTCTTACAAAAAGTGGGCATGAAGGCTTCATTATTAGGTGTTCAACAACGATCCTCAGCTCTGTGAAAAGAGTCCTGAAAATAATAAAACAATTCAGAAATATATTTACATCACAGCTGTGTTGATCAGCAGTTATTAAATCTCAAAGCACTCTTCAATTCAATTATTCAAGATTCTCATATTCGATCCCAAAAGTAGCTAGAAAGCATCTGAGGACAACTTAGTGTAATAATTTTATGTGAGAGAGAAATGTTCAGTGTGGACCTGAGAATTTTTGCCCCTGAAATTCTTCAGGTTTTTAAAATAGCTTTTGCAAGCTACTTCAAACTTAAAAGGCAGCCTCAGACAAAAAGGGGGAGCACCATGAAAGAAAGGGGATAGTTTTTTGCAAGGGGAGAGAGGTGGTGGTGGTGTAGAAGGTGCAAACAACAGAGCAAAGAGATACCAAGAAAGAAAGAGACAAGCCCACGTTCTAGAACCTCTTTCCCCTCCTCCAGGAAGAAAAACTGCATGGCAACACTCTCACAACAGAAACAACTCAGAAGATCCTATAAGTACCAGGGAAATCCCAGTTCATTTCTTCAGGGCACATACAATTAAGCAGATGAATCAAATATAATGCTGCACTGTTTTAAAGGATTTTTTAAGATATCAAGGATTGAAATGCTTTCCTGGATTTCTGCTGAAAGACATCAATTGCAAAATGGAATGATTGATTTCTTGTCGTATACTGTACTTTTGAGGTTTTGGTTTTTAAACTAGTCTGTGGTCACAAAACCCATCCTGGAACTGAGGAGCTTCCCTTCACAAAAAGCTTATCTAAAAACGGCCATGGGAAAACTTTTCACAGTATATTACTTGTACAACTACAATTTAGTGAAGGAGAAGAGCAACCTCCCATTTATGGTGCTGTTTGGAAAATGTAATTTTGAATTAGGGGTTGGTTTTTTTAGCCCATTTACATATGAATTACATTTCTAGCATGTAACATTTTAGCATACTACTGTGCAGAAGTTTTAATACATTAATTAATTCTCAAATCAACGTAATGCTTACCGGCAGTATGGATTTCTACGGGAGGAATAACGCAACGTAAGAAATCTATAGTAAATGAAAGGCTGAAGCAAACTCCCCTGGCCACTGAAAGGAAAGGAAAAAATTGTTCTGAGTTTTGTCATCAAGCTCAATATGTTTTGCAATGAGAAATAAGGAAACTCCATATATTTTATATTTTGAGGATAGTCAGATGATCACATTCGTTTGAGAATCCAGATTTGACAACAAAAAGCAATAAGATATCTTATTCATATTCATATCCACTAAGGCTGAAAATTATAAAATAAAAAGCAACAACTGCATGCTACCCCATAATTGAAATTTTAAAAACACAACAAAGGAAACGCAGCATTACTGTTCTCACATTAAAATTAGCATTTATAAATAAGTGCTTTATATGCCCAATTTTCAAGATGTGACAAACACAGAAGTGAATGCAAATGCCTATCTAGTTTGAACAGGAAATTCCATGTATGTGCTTGCAAACTGGTATTCAACTGGCCAGGTACATGCATAAATACTTGATTTGCATGTCCGATTATGGAAATTGCTTGAGACACTAAGCATGGCATTTTGAGTCCTTTCCACAGACGCTATTCTTCACAACACCCCTGCACGCTGTCAAAATGCATACTAAGGCTTAAAAGTCAATTCTATATACAAGATACTACATGTACCTAATGGGGTTTGGCAGTGGTTATTCTGGGACAACACAAGTTTACTACATTTTACAAACTTTGCATGAACTTGTTCATCATTAAATTCTTTGCTATAGTATTTCACACATTTTTACACTGCAATAAAACACTAACAGCTGGCCCACATCAGTGGACTTGGGCTCGTGTGGCTCAGGCTGCAAAGCTGCTGTGTAGATGGCAAAGCCCAGACGATTACAGAGCAACTTTACAGGCCCAGGCCAGCCATGGGTGTTTTATTGCTCTGTAGACATACCCCCAGGGTTTTATTTAGTGGTAAGAAATGCGGCATCCTGATTTAATTTCAGTGGATGGAAAATACAATCTACCACATGTGTAGCTTAATATCAATGCAATCTGATTTGTGAAAGCTTGCTCATATATTGTTACATTAAGACAGAGGGGGGCAAACTACATCCAGCCCGCAGGACCCTTCCCTCTGGCCCCCGAGCTCCTGACAGGGAATAGGGTCAGCACAGTCTTGCAGAGGAGCCAGCCCAACTCCCCAGCAGTGCGGTGAGCAGGGTAGAGGCTAGCCCCTGGCCCCTCCTTTTCTGCTCCCCTCCCTCCCTCGCAGTCACAGTTCCCCCAGCACCTGGGCAGTGTGGCTGCAGCTCCGGCCGGATGGCACAGCTATAGCGCTGCCAAACCTGGTACTCCAGGATGGCATGGTTGGGGGCAGGGAGCAGGGGGGTGGCCCTGCTGCCAGAGACTGGGGCAGAGCAAGCCAGGGCCCTCCTCCACCTCCAGCATGCTTGGCTCAGTCCCCAGCAGCCAAGCCCAGACAGGGAGCAGCCAAAATGAGCAGGGGAAATGCACAGGGAAAGGACTGAGCCCCCTTTTTCCCCATCCCACAGATAACTTGGGGCAAGGAGAGCAGGGAGGGTTGGATGGGGGGCCCAAGGAGCAGTCAGGAGGTGGTGAGCATGGGAGATTGGATAGGGGCGGGGGGTCCCGAGGATGGTGAGTACGGGGGATTGGATAGGGGACGGGAGTCCTGGGGGGATGGTCAGGGGGCAGAGCAGGGGTATTTGGATAGGATGCGGGAGTCCCAGGGGGCAGTCAGGGAGCGGGGGGGGTTGGATGGGGGCGGGGGCCAGGCCACGCCTTGCTGTTTAGGGAGGTATAGCCTCCCCCAGCCTTCCCTACCCAGCCCTCCATACAATTTCTGTACCCGATGTGGCCCTAGGGCCAAAAAGTTTGCCATCTCTGCATTAAGAGCTCTGAAAATAATAAACTATATGCAAGACTATTTTTCAGTAAACTGGATTTCTTTAAATATTTGAAAGGCATCTTTATCCCATGAACTATGGAAATTTGAAGTGTAAAATAAATTGAGCTGCAGTGGGGGAAAAAACATGCATTTAAAAAAACCAAGGCGCGTCCGTGTGCTTTATACTGGTTTTAAGAAGTCCAAAAGGAGATGAGATGTTTTAAAATGTTACTTTTAGACCAGATCTCAAATGATTTTTAAAATAATTTCAGCATCTGAAAATAGGGTTTCCTAATCAGTTAGACAAACACTATGTTGTATGACTGTGACTAAAGACAGCAACTGCATATCTCTGCACCATGTCCAAGAAAAGCTACATTAAGCACATTCCCTTCCTTTTTGCGTAACAGCTAGATAGGCTCATTATGGTCTACACCAGGATCAGCTCACCTAAGATATGTTTTCTCCAGCACAAGCCACATTCCCCTCTTGAATTTAAGTCTAACTTTCTACAACTACGGCATAATATTTTGAGTAATAGTAATCTTCAGAGGTAGCTATCCTTAAAAAAACCACCACCACCAAAACGGTAGTATAGCTAATTTTCCTGTACATTTTATAGAACAGAGCTCTTTAATAGGTCATTCTTTGGCTCACAAAGCATCAAGGAACACACAGTGTAAAAGGATCTACTCAGACCATTTGCCACACTAAAGGTAGGCATGAGTTCTCATTTGACTTCATAAGTGTGCTCAGCCTGTCAAAATGAGGAATGAGACTTGCTAGATACAATTCTTCAGAGGACATCTCAGAAAGTCCACTATGCCCTTCCTAAAGATTTAAATCTCATTTTTAAGAGGTAATTCCTCAAACTGGCTGGTTGATGTAGCCAGAGGAACAACAAAAATCTAAGTTATATGTACATGAAGAATGGGTTGGAAGAAATCCTTCCAGATTTTCCACCTGTGTACTAAGAAATGTTCATGAAGATCCCCCTCTTTCTGCTAGAACCTGGTGATGAATGGAAAATGCATTTTCTGTGTACAGACTGAGGCAGAGTCATTGATTTGATATCTATGAGAAATTTAGTCACATTTCACCAAAGCTAAGCGTGCTGCCAAAAAAAAAAAAAAAAAGTATACGGTTGCTCAGAGACTATGTTGCCCTCCAGTAGTAAAATAGGAGAGGCATAGAATGGATGCTGAAGTGCTAGCTTTTAACTTCTACCTGCTTAGCTACACAATCCTATAAATATTTCACATCCTAATCAAGCCTTTAAAGATCATGAAACTATGCAGAGATTGATTTGGGGTTTTGTTTAAAAAATACAAACAAAGATTTACTTGGTCTTGGTGCATCTGCCTTGTATCTTGTGACAACTTTAGATAGTAAATTTGCTGACTGAAGAATTTATTGGACTCTTGATTTAGTCACTTGTTAGAATTCATTGCCCAACATTGTGCACCCACATGCTATGCACTGATTAAGGTTGTGATGTTGCACTTCATTATGATTTTATAAAAATATGCTAATAAGAACATAAGAACATCCCTACTGGATCAGACCAAAGGTCCATCTAGCCCAGTATCCTGTCTTCCAACAGAGGCCAGTGCCAGGTGCCCCAGAGGGAATGAACAGAACAGGTAATCATCAAGTTATCCATCCCCCGTCACTCATTCCCAGCTTCTGGCAAACAGAGGCTTGGGACACCATTCCTGTCCATCCTGGCTAATAGCCATTGATGGACCTATCCTCCGTGAATTTATCTAGTTCTTTTTTGAACCCTGTTATGGTCTTGACCTTCACAACATCCTCCAGCAAGGAGTTCCACAGGTTGACTGTGTGTTGTGTGAAGAAATACTTCCTTTTGTTTTAAACCTGCTGCCTACTAATTTCATTTGGTGACCCCTAGTTCTTGTTATGAGAAGTAGTAAACCACACTTCCTTATCTACTTTCTCTACACCAGTCATGTTTTTGTAGACCTCAATCATATCTTCCCTTAGCTATCTCTTTTCCAAGCTGAAAAGACCCAGTCTTATTAATCTCTTCTCATACGGAAGTTGTTCCATACCCCTAATCATTTTTGTAGCCCTTTTCTGAACCTGAACCTTTTCCAATATATCTCTTTTGAGATGGGACGACCACATCTGCACAAAGTATTCAAGATGTGGGCGTACCATGGATTTATAGAAAGGCAACATATTTTCTGTCTTATCTATTCTTTTTAACTGCCACTGCACATTGAGTGGATGTTTTCAGAGAACTATCCACAATGGCTCCAAGATCTCTTTCTTGAGTGGTAACAGCTAATTTAGACCCCATCATTTTATACATATAGTTGGGATTATGCTTTCCAATGTGCATTACTTTGCATTTATCAACATTAAATTTCATTTGCCATTTTGTTGCCCAGTCACCCAGTTTTGAGAGATCCTTTTGTAGCTCTTTGCAGTCTGCCTGCGTCTTAACTATCTTTAGTAATTTTGTATCGTCTTCAAATTTTGCCACCTCACTGTTTACCCCTTTTTACAGATCATTTATGAATATGTTGAATAGGACTAGTCCCAGAACAGACCCTTGGGGGACACCACTATTTACCTCTCTCCATTCTGAAAACCGACCATTTATACCTACCCTTTGTTTCCTATCTTTTAACCAGTTACCAAATCATGAGAGCACCTTCCCTCTTATCCTGTGGCAGCTTACTTTGCATAAGACACTTTGGTGAGGGACCTTGTCAAAGGCTTTCTGAAAATCTACGTACACTATATCCACTGGATCCCTTTGGTCCACAAGCTTGCTAACCCCCTCAAAGAATTCTAGTAAATTGGTGAGTCATGATTTCCCTTTACTAAAACCATGTTGACTCCTCCTCAACAAATTATGCTCATCTATATGTCTGACAATATTTATTTTTATTATAGTTTCAATCAGTTTGCCCGGCATTGAAGTTTGGCCTACACGCCTGTAATTGCTGTGATCACCTCTGGAACCCTTTTTAAAAACTGACATCACATGAGCTATCCTCCAGTCATCTGGTACAGACGCTGATTTAAATGATAGGTTACAGACTACAGTTAATAGTTCTGCAATTTCACATTTGAGTTCCTCCAGAACTCTTGGGTGAATACCATCTGGTCCTGGTGACTTATTGCTGTTTAATTTATCAATTTGTTCCAAAACCTCCTCTAATGACACCTCCATCTGGGACAGTTCCTCAGATCTGTCACCTAAAAAAATGGCTCAGGTTTGAGAATCTCCCTCACATCCTCAGCTGTGAAGACCGATGCAAAGAATTCATTTAGTTTCTCCGCAATGGCTGTATTGTCCTTGAGTGCTCCTTTAGCACCTTGATCATCCAGTGGCCCCACTGGTTGTTTAGCAGGGTTCCTGCTTCTAATGTACTTTAAAAAAAATTGCTGTTACTTTTTGAATGTTTGGCTAACTGTTCCTCAAATTCTTTTTTGGCCTTCCTAATTGTATTTTTACACTTTATTTGCCAGTGTTTATGCTCCTTTCTATTTTCCTCACCAGCATTTAACTTCCACTTTTTAAAGGATGCCTTTTTGCCTCTCACTACTTCTTTTACTTTGTTGTTTAGCCACAGTGGCTCTTCTTTGGTTCTCTTACTATGTTTTTTAATTTGGGGTATACATTTAAGTTGAGTCTCGATTATGGTGTCTTTAAAATATTTCCATGCAGCTTGTAGAGATTTCACTTTTGGCACTGTACCCTTTCATTTCTGGGTAACTATCCTCCTCATTTTTGTATAGTTCCCCTTTCTGAAATTAAATGCTACAGTGTTGGGGCACTGTGGTTTTCCTGCCACCGAGATATTAAATTTAATTAAATTATGGTCACTATTACCAAGCAGTCCAGCTATATGCACCTCTTGGACCAGATCCCGTGCTCCACTTAGGACTAAATCAAGAATTCCCTCTCCTCTGGTGGGTTCCAGGACCAGCTACTCCAAGAAGCAGTCATTTAAGGTGTCAAGAAACTTTATCTCTGCATCCCATCCTGAGGTGACATGTAGCCAGTAAATATGGGGATAACTGAAATCCCGCATTATTATTATTGGGTTTTTTATTTTAATAGCCTCTCTAATCTCCCTGAGCATTTCACAGTCACTATCACCATCCTGGTCAGGTGGCCGGTAATATATCCCTACCGCTATATTCTTATTAGAGCATGGAATTTCTATCAATAGAGATTCTATGGTAGTTTGATTCATTTATGATTTTTACTTCATTTGATTCTACGCTTTTTTTCCACATATAATGCCACTCCCCCACCAGCACAACCTGTTCTGTCCTTCCGATATATTTTGTACCTTGGTATTACTGTATCCCATTGATTATCCTCATTCCACCAAGTTTCTGTGATGCCTGTTATATCAATATCCTCATTTAATATGAGGCACTACAGTTCACACATTATTTAGACTTCTAGCGTTGGTATATAAGCACTTTAAAAACTTGTCTCCTTTTAGCTGTCTGCCATTACGCAACGTAATTGAATGGGACTCTTATTTGACTGTTTCTGATCAGACCCTGCCTGTATTTTATCATTTTCCATCCTCTGGTCCTCACTAGGACAAAGACATTCTCTATTAATAGATCCTCCCCACCTGTTGGCTTTCTCCCCGGCCTTAGTTTAAAAACTGCTCTACGACCTTTTCAATGTTAAGTGCCAGCATTGGGTTTAGATGGAGCCCATCCTTCCTGTATAGGCTCCCCCTTTCCCAAAAGTTTCCCCAGTTCTTAATAAATCTAAACCCCTCCTCCTTAGACCATTGTCTCATCCACGCAGTGAGACTCTGCAGTTCTGCTTGTTTAACTGGCCCTGCGCGTGGAACTGTGAGCATCTCAGAGAATGCTACCATGGAGGACCTGGACTTCAATCTCTTACCTAGCAGCCTAAATTTGGACTCCAGGACCTCTCTCCTATCCTTCCTATGTCATTGGTACCTATATGTACCATGACCACCAGCTCCTCCCCAGCACTACATATAAAAGTCTGTCTGGATCTCGAGAGATCCGCAACCTTTGCACCAGGCAGGCAAGTCACCATGCAGTTCTTCCAGTCATCACAAACCCAGCTAGCTACGTTTCTAATGATTGAATCTCCCATTACTCATAGAATCATAGAATATCAGGGTTGGAAGGGACCTCAGGAGGTCATCTAGTCCAACCCCCTGCTCAAAAGCAGGACCCGTCCCCAATTAAATCATCCCAGCCAGGGCTTTGTCAAGCCTGACCTTAAAAACTTCTAAGGAAGGAGATTCCACCACCGAGAATAGTCTAGAACCATCCTCTCTGGAATCACCTCTCAGGTAGTTGAAAGCAGCTATCAAATCCCCCCTCATTCTTCTCTCCCGCAGACTAAACAATCCCAGTTCCCTCAGCCTCTCCTCATAAGTCATGTGTTCCAGGCCCCTAATCATTTTTGTTGCCCTTCGCTGGACTCTTTCCAATTTATCCACATCCTTCTTGTAGTGTGGGGCCCAAAACTGGACACAGTACTCCAGATGAGGCCTCACCAATGTCGAATAGAGGGGAACGATCACGTCCCTCGATCTGCTCGCTATGCCCCTACTTATACATCCCAAAATGCCATTGGCCTTCTTGGCAACAAGGGCACACTGCTGACTCATATCCAGCTTCTCGTCCACTGTCACCTCTAGGTCCTTTTCCGCAGAACTGCTGCCTAGCCATTCGGTCCCTAGTCTGTAGCTGTGCATTGGGTTCTTCCGTCCTAAGTGCAGGACCCTGCACTTATCCTTATTGAACCTCATCAGATTTCTTTTGGCCCAATCCTCCAATTTGTCTAGGTCCCTCTGTATCCTATCCCTGCCCTCCAGTGTATCTACCACTCCTCCCAGTTTAGTATCATCCGCAAATTTGCTGAGAGTGCAATCCACACCATCCTCCAGATCATTTATGAAGATATTGAACAAAACCGGCCCCAGGACCGACCCCTGGGGCACTCCACTTGACATGGAGCCATTGATCACTACCCGTTGAGCCCAACAATCTAGCCAACTTTCTACCCACCTTATAGTGCATTCATCCAGCCTGTACTTCTTTAACTTACTGACAAGAATACTGTGGGAGACCGTGTCAAAAGCTTTGCTAAAGTCAAGAAACAATACATCCACTGCTTTCCCTTCATCCACAGAACCAGTAATCTCATCATAGAATGCGATTAGATTAGTCAGGCATGACATTCCCTTGGTGAATCCATGCTGACTGTTCCTGATCACTTTCCTCTCATGTAAGTGCTTCAGGATTGATTCTTTGAGGACCTGCTCCATGATTTTTCCGGGGACTGAAGTGAGGCTGACTGGCCTGTAGTTCCCAGGATCCTCCTTCTTCCCTTTTTTAAAGATTGGCACTACATTAGCCTTTTTCCAGTCATCCGGGACTTTCCCCGTTCGCCACGAGTTTTCAAAGATAATACCTGTCTCTTCCTAATAGCTGGAGTTCCCTCCCCCAGAGAGGTATCCTCAGTGTGAGAGAAAACCACATCATCATCTGGAAGGAGGGTCCCAACTACGGGATTGTTTCCCTCTGCTCCAGTTAGCTGCTCTCCTTCTCTGGGACTTTCATCCTCCTCAACAGCACAGAGGCTGTCAGACCAGGGGTGGGACCATTCTACTGTGTCCCAGAAAGTCTTATCTATGTACCTCTCTGTCTCCCTCAGCTCCTCCAGTTCAGCCACTCTGGTCTCCAAAGACCATACATGGTCTCTGAGCGCCAGGAGCTCCTTGCACAGAATGCAAACATATGCCACCTGCCCATAGGACAGGTAATCATATATGCTGCATTGGGTGCAATAAACTGGGTAACACCCACTCTGTTGCTGGACTTCTGCCTGCATTCTCCTTTTACTCCTGCAGCTGGTTCCTTTGTTGTTGTTTTGTTTATATCAATGGGGTGTTTTTGGCTTTTAAGTTTAAAGACTGTTGAGTTCTAGCCCCAGCTCACACTCCCGCTGTAAACTCCCTCGCAAAACTCCCGTTAGCCACTCCTGTTCGCGAGCTCCTCTGGTTGCTTAGGAGCGAGTGTGATATATGAGTGTGAATATAATGTAAATGGAATATGCTTATGCAAAAGGTCTCTTGTAAGGTATCATTACAAAGCTTATAATCTACTGAGTATGGTCATCCTATTTGTATGAATGTATCATTCTTGTATCTAAACTAGAAATATGAAATATAACTCTGAGGTCCTATTGTAATTATGCAAAGTGTGGGCCATTAATGGTGGTTTGAAATCTTGATGGCTCCCATCAACTAGGACAACTGGTTGTAAATGGCTCTGTTTACTTGCAAGCCTTCCTGTAAGTCAGGCCACAAGAATGAAAGCTTGGGAGAGTCTCACAGGACATGTGACCATGTCACCTGGTACTGGAATCCATTTAAAACCTGGGGCTTTTCCATTTAGAAGGAGGGGTGCGGACCCAGAGACACAAAAGATTCCCGCTTTGTGCCAAAGCTATATAAAGGGGTGAAACAGAACAAAGGAGGTTCCAGTCATGAGAAATCCCCTAGCTACCACCTGAGCTGGAACAAGGACTGTACTGAGGAAGAGGATTGGGCCCAGACTCGGAAGGAGTCCAGTCTGTGAAAGAAGCTTATTGGAACATCTCTGAGGGTGAGATTTCATCTGTAATCAGTTTCTTAATGTATTGGGCTTTGACTTGCGTGTTTTGTTTCATTTTGCTTGGTAACTTACTTTGTTCTGTCTGCTATTACTTGGAACCACTTAAATCCTACTTTTTATTCTTAATAATATAACGTTTTGCTTATTAATTAACCCAGAGTAAGTAATTAATACCTGGGGGAGCAAACAGCTGCACATCTCTCTCTATCAGTGTTATAGAGGGCAGACAATTTATGAGTTTACCCTGTATAAGCTTTATACAGAGTAAAATGGATTTATTTGGAGTTTGATTCTGATTAGGAACTGGGTGTTGGGGTGCTAGACACAGGAGCACTTCTTAAGCTGTTTTCGGTTAAGTCTGCAGCTTTGGTGCATGTGGTTCAAACCCTGAGTCTGTGTTGGAGCAGACTGGCTCGACAAGGCAGGGTTCTGGGACAAGGCAGGGACAGCCTATGGCTCAAGTCTCAGAATGACCTGTGTGTGGATAGACCCCTATGGAGGACCTCCCTGCATGGAACCCCACTGACGTCAACTTTAATGGATAGGCTTGTAGCCTCTATACTGAAGTTGATAGGGCTCTACAGAGATGCAAGGAGATAGGCCTTCAATCATAAATCAAGACCTTCAATCAAATTCTTCAGACTGGGGCCATGACTGCTTCTGGCCACATTTCCTAGCACAGTGAGGTCCCAACCTTATTTAGACTTTTAAGTGCTCTACTTAAATAAAAGCATCAGTTGTTTGTTTGTAAAGCTAAAATCCCACCTAGCTTACCACTGCCATGTGTTCCATTACACTGACCAAAGTTCATCAGCTCTACCCAATCAATTAATGTACGGTCAAATCCCAGTTTCTGGTATTCAAACAAAACACACAAAAACATACACAACACAATGCATTTAAAGTCTATTTCTGTGATCAATGATAAAATGGCAAAAATTCACTTTGATTTAGCAGAATGTATGAAATTAAAGTAATTTAACTTTGTCAGATGTTTATCTAGAAGAAATTAAACGCATCTGTCTCTATAAACAAGCTACAGAACAAATCCTGCAATGAGCTTCACACAGGCTCCACACCTGTACCCAGGTAGAACTAACTGCAAGATTGAGGCCTGGGGTAGGAAATGTTCAAGTATGGAAGTCAATATATTAGAAAATGTTTTCTGTAGTTCTTACCTAAGAAGCATAAAAACTGTAGCTGGCATCAGGAAAATTTCATTGCAAGCAATGAATTTCAGAATATTTTGTTGGTTAGCATTTAGTTTCTCTAAAAGACTTCTCAGAAAAGGCAGACTATTCAAACCTCTTGCCTTTAGAAAGGGAAACAATAGTTAGAGTCAGTTAGGTTGTCAGGTTCTGTTCTTGCTCTAGTTTTAACTCAAACACTCAAATGACAGTCAGCCATACTAATTTCAGCAACTTTTGAGACCCTGCCTAGTTACTTGAAAACTAATAAGATTCTAGGATCCTCTAAAGGATACTTCAAATATAGGGTTCTTGTAGAAAGGAGAAGCATTGCAAAAAAAAATACCCCACATTTACATACTTCCCAAACAATTAATCCTAACACCCTCTGTGAAAGGCAATTAACATCTTCCACTTTCCAGATTTATCCACAAGACATATGGAGAAAAGATGTGATTTTGGGAAAAGAAAAAATCCAGTTTTAGCCTTTTCCACTTTAGTTACAGATGCCACAGCGATGGCCAATAGCTTTATTCTGATCACTAGAACGAAACATGCACCAGTAGCATATGGAAAATTTAATTTTTGAAAAAAAAAAATTCCAAAGGAGAAAGTGTGTGTTATATAAATAAAACAACATTGTGAGAATTTGGAGCTGAGAAGCAGCTTCTTTAAATATTGTTTTGCTTTCCAACTTCATTTTAAGCACTTTGCTGTTTCACCTACTGAAACAGCACTTGTCTAAGTGCAGCTGGAAGTGGGTCCAGATGCAACCCACCATAATCTGTTGGAGTCATTTATCTCAAGTATTTCTGCATAGTAGGCAAATGTGGAAGTCATTTGCTTCCATATGGATAGTAACTGGAGAGAGGAAAAAAAAAAAGCACAAAGCTTGAATAGGATTAACATATTCTAAAGTACTGGTATTGAATCAACGCAAGCTGGCTAGCAAGATGAGCACCTCAAATTAAGAAACGTGTCTGTGTGTCAGGAGGTTAGACCATCCAACTATATTTATTATGCAAAAATTAAATTGATTGGGTTCTCAACTTTACCATATTGTGACCCCACATTTGGAACACAAAAGCGTTTCAAGACCACTCCCCCATCTAGCCATAAAGAAAGACGATAATCACAACCCTTTGAAATGTGTTTACAACTCCTAGGTACAAGCCATTTTACAACAAAAAGTACTGAGCAATATATTGCACCATACTTACATCAATAACCTTCTTTGTATATGTGGCAGCATGAAGCAACGAGAACAGCAGAACTGGGAAAATACTCACTGAAGCAAGCAATAAGGAAAATTATAGGCCAGAAAGTATTTCAATACATTTATTCTGAATGATTAATATCATGCCAGCATATCTATATAATACAGTTATAGCATGAAGTATAGCATTACCCTTAGCAAGAAGTTTTCAAAATCAGCAACAGTTGTACAGAACTCAGAGATATGTATATGTATAGCAGTTCTCTCTATAGCTATGTTTCCTTTTGAAAAAAATAATATTAAAGAGGATGGGTGCATAATCAGATAGCAGCCTCTTTTGTGGTGTTCTGAAAAGACTTAACTGAACTAGTTTTAACTGTGAGACAGACATCACACACAGCTGTATTACTGGTGACCCAGACATTTCTTGCTGTGTTTTGTTTCTATCAAGGATTTTGGGCAAGTCACTTAATCTCCTCATACCTTGGCTCTCCATCCACAAAGTGGGAATAATAATCCTTCCTTTCTTTCACCCTTTCTTGTCTATATAAATCATAAACTTTGTCTAGCATAATGCGGTTCTGCTCTCAAATGAGACTTCGAGGCACTACAGTAACAGAAAAAAGTTATCAGCCAGACAAAGTCAGCAAATGGAGTTTACATTTTTCTTCCGGAGATGAGTCAATGGAATGAATTTGGGAAGGTATCTAGTTTCTTGCTGTGGTGACAATACACTTTTTATGATCAACCTTTACAACAGATACTGAAATGTAACAGGTGTAAGGGGCGTAAACTAAATTCCACAAAGCTCTCTTGTTCCTAATACCTGAGACAGATTATTACAGCCTGGCATCTCTACTCTCTAGAAGTCAATTTGAATGTTGAAGTAGAGCAAAATACATTCCAGACCTGCTTTCTGGTATTGTTGTTACAGTGTGCATTCAAAACTTCATTCTGAAGCCAAGGTCACAGAACTGTAAATTAAAGTCCTTTGTGTAACTGACCAAGTGTCTGGCGCTGAAGTGAAGGAAAGGGCGCTTATCTTAGTGTAAACTGACTGCTCAGAGTCTGAAGTGTTAACAGAAGATGGACAGAGTGCACACAGATTAAACAAGGTGTTAAAGATAGTTATTCAAAAGCTAGTCTGTACTGTCAAAGTATCACAATCCTAACATATAGTACTTAATGGTCAGGAATTTTTTTTTCCCCATAAAAAAGTTTACTCTGGTATATACTTGACTCTAAGAGCCACTACAGCATAAACTGGCAACAGTGAAAGCATGAAATCCCTAAAGAATGATTTACAATGCTGTTTTAGACAAAGAATGGCATCACACTTCCTACTAAAATACTATACTTCACAGTCCCCCACCACAGCACACAGAGCTTCTACTGGTTCAAGATGGCAGAGTTAGATGTCTCTGCTGCCAGGCACATCTTAGTACAGCGAAACAATAAATAAAATAGGTAAATATGAAGAAGGAAGATAATCACTTACTAAATTCCTGTTTCAGAGGAACAGCCGTGTTAGTCTGTATTCGCAAAAAGAAAAGGAGTACTTGTGGCACCTTAGAGACTAACCAATTTATTTGAGCATGAGCTTTCGTGAGCTACAGCTCACTTCATCAGATGTTTACCGTGGAAACTGCAGCAGACTTTATATACACACAGAAATCATGAAATTTCATGAAATTCCTGTTGCTTGTCATCAAGCTGAAAGCTACTATTCTAAAATTCTCATTAATACAGTGAAAATAAACTTATCTAAGTAGAAACCTCAATAGCTCAAATCAATCGTTTAATTTGGTACCTAGATAATTCACATGTAGCCCACAGTGGTAGTGACAGAGATATTACCATCCGATGGCTGTTCAATGGATTACATGAAATGAGTTTGTTGTATCACGGCCATAGTTCCTGAGTCTCCGCAAAAAAAAAAAAACAATAATTGCTTGGAAGCAGAAATGTACATTCACCATAAAAGTGGTCACTCCAGGTAAGGGCCACATGGGAGAGATTCACTATATTGACTATCCTTAAAGCTAAGTTTTTGTCACAGATATTTTTAATAAAAAAGTCAGGAACAGATCACAGGCAATAAACAAAAACTCAAAGAAACCTGTCCCTGACTTTCACTAAAAATATCCCTGACAAAATGGGGAGGTGAGTTCAGCACCCACTGCTACTGGAGCTCTGGGGTCCCCCACTGCTGCAGTGATTGGGAACTCTAGGGTCCTGGGGGTAGAGCAGCTCTGGGGGGCCCTGCTGCCCGCAGCAGCAGGGAGCTCCAGGGGGTTCCCCACCACCTGTGACTAGTGGGAGCTCTAGGGTGGGGGGGGGCTGAGCTGGGCTCCTGCAGGGTCCCTTTGCCCCAGCAGCTAAGAGTTTAGGGGGCTCCCCACCACCACTGGGCAACTGCAGGGGTTCCCCCCCACCACTCCCAGGGGTTTCTCCCACCGGGGCAGGGACTGGGAGTTGCGGGGGGTCCAGCTGGGAGCTCCAGCCCTGGGGCAGAAAATGTCATAGAGGTCAACAGAAGTCATAGATTTCATGACTTCTGTGACCTCCATGACATAATCATAGCCTTAACTATGCTGTATGTTCTATGGATAGCAGCCCCCACTTTAGTTTTAAATCCATTTCTCAAATCACAATGAAGACTGCTGTGGAAGAGAATAAAGTGTCACAGTCCTCACACATGGAGTAATGTTTAAAGTAATAATAATAATAATTAATAATATGTGAAAGAGTACTTAAAGGATACTTGTAACGGGATAAGAATTAACGAAGATGAGAGAATACAAAAGGTAGTGGCAGCTGTCCTCCAACAAAGCTTGGGCCAGGAATGCCCTGCTTAGCTGGAAATGTGGTAACCTTTGGTGTAGTCGAAGAGCACTGGTAAGTGCATTTGCTAGCAAGGCACGTTGATAAAAGCTAGCTGCTTCATGCAACCTGTAAATTATCAGAGGAGAGGTTACCATACAAACCATCCTCCCTTAAGGATTGCATCATAACTGCACAATACTTGAAGCTATTTCTACTATCACAGCCAAGACAATGATTAGTATCAATTTGTTTTAAAAAAATTAAAAAATGTTATGTTTACATAACATTGCTGATGTGTATAGCATTCAACATTACAGAACTACTGAAAACATTATTTCCATAGGAATACAGAAAAAAAAGCAGTCTTCCTAGTCAGTTCCAAGGAAACAAAATTAAAGATTTTTTTAGGAAAGAAGTTAAAAATAATTTTAATAAAATATCTAACAGCTTAAATTCTCAAACTGTTCTGGGGAAGTGAGTAAAAGTTAAAACTTAAGCTAAAAACAATCTGCACTCATTTCTTTACTACCTATGTAATCTTTGGGAAATTGAAAGCTTGCATAAGATAAAACTTAGTTATTTTGTAACATTCAAACAACTGAAAACAGTACAATACATACCCTAGAAGGGGCAGAACAAATAAAGCTGAACAGTAGACTGTGAACAAACGGGAAAGCCACATTGCTGTATCCAACTTGTTAGTCATCAGAAATTGCTATATTGAAAAGAAAAAACAAACAAAACCCCACAAGTTGGTGTCTAAACATTTAGTTACAGCCAAGCTGGACATTCTTTCCTATTTTCAGTAATGCATAGTTTATCAGAAGACTTCCTTTATATGCCAAGACCAAATTAGCTGCTATTAGCCTATAGAGAGTTTATTTTGCTACTTATATTGTAACTCAGTATAGAGCCAGTCTTGCAATAAGTTCTGATCAAATTAATTCTTGAGCCCAATTGACTCTCCCAAGTCTCTGTATGGATGCAAGCATCCACTTTCTTGGCTATGACCGAAATCTCTAGGGCCAGGTTCTCGGCCCAGGACTCTAAAGGTAGAAATGAGGGGAAGAACTTTTCTATTCTGGGACCAGTTGAGGCTGGTCTAAATTACATCAGCAGGAACAGTCTCCTAAGATGCATTTGATTGAGCAGAGATCGCTGGATCATTGCCATCTTGCGCTCTATCCGCACACCTTCCCACCCTAGACACGCTCAGTGTGCCAAAAGTGCTGTAAACAGATAATGTGAAACCAATTTTATGCCACTCAGGGATTCCTATACATCAGGGGAAACCCCAAATGCCCCATTTAGAGCAGCCTTCCAGTTGGAAAAGCCTGGGGCAAAGATCTGGCCTGAATACCTGTGAAGAAGTTTGAAGATTAGTTCCCATCTCCATGCACTTGTTTTATTTCGTACACAGTGTAGATAATGTAGATGTGAGCTGGGACCATTAACCGTGAAATAATTATTGAATATTTAAAAATTACAGGTGTCTTTATTTTATGATCTGTTCACTTATTTGTATGTAATGGTTGCAATAGATGTGTACCATTGTATTTTAATTAAGAGATTTTGAAAAAGCATTTACAATGTGGTTTGTGATAAGAATTTTTGTTTCAATTTCAAATTACATTTTAATGAAGAGTTAATTCAGATTTAGGCATTCCCCTGCAATGTCATGAACTGAAACAGAGTGCCAGAGTGCATGTGAACCAGAAAGTGAAACTTATGTATTTTTCCTCTCAAAACTGATTGAAGTGTACAAAGTGAACAATTAAAACAAATGGTCAAATTAGATATTCATTTTTCTTTTTCACCAATATGAAGTTTTAGTAATACATGTAGTGTGCATATGGGTCAGTTTTACCTGTCAGTGATGTTGCTGGAATGGCAATTTTAAACTATAAGAGGACATTAACACAATGAGATGGAAAAGGGATACTGTAATAAAGAAGTCGACCCAAAGCCAAGACTAAACAGCTTGTCCAGCAGGAAATAAGGCATGTTTTTATAACCTTAACGGGGACAGCACAAGTTGTAGTTTTGAACATGTTAGCAGATCAAGGTGAACTCTAGGAGAGAATCTGAACCTTCACCAAGGAACACATGTTCAAAACTACAACTTGCCCTGTCTAGCACAGGATTTTCAAACATGCTAGCTATCACATTTAAAACATCTCCCTAGTTGTTTCCTAGTAGGGACAAGCCCTCACTGACAGGCAGAGGCCTCAGGGATTCTAGAAAATTGGAATATGATGGTTACAGAAAGCCTGGAAACAATTAGCACAACGGCTGGGGAGTGCAAGAAATAGAACTGCCTGAAGATGGTGGTGGAGGGAGGATGTGCAAGAGAGGAAAGTACTGTGGTTAAGGAATAGGCCCAGCAGCTCACAGAGAGGGTGTCTCTGTCTGTCCGTACAGCGCCGGGCACTGTGGGGCCCTGGGGCACCAGAACCAGTGACACCCCAAATGGGGGCAGATCTGGGGGAGAATTCAGCTCGACACTGCGGGGCGAGGGGGAAACTTGGGAAAGGGCAAGAGAGAAATCGAGAAGGGGAGGAGCTGCTCACGGCGAGGTACCGGCGGGGCCCCGCCGCCAGGGCGGAGAGCGGACCCCAGCGCAGAGCACCGAGGGGACGGTCCGCCCGCCTGGGACAGGGCCGCCGGGGCCGCTCCTTACCACCGCTCCGCCGCCGGCGCCACCCTGCATGGGCCCGTTCTGCGCTGTATCCGCCATGGCCGGGCGCTCGGGACACGCTCTGCGGGGGAGAGAAAAGGACATGAGCCGGGGTGGCCCCACCGGCCGAGCGAGCCAGGGGCTCCAGGCACGGCCCCGCCGCTCCCCCGCCCCGCACCCAGCCCTCGGCGGGAGGAGCCCCAGGGGCCCGGGCCCGGCGCGCTCCAGGGCAGGGGGCACCTACCAGGCTGACCCGACACCGAAAGCACCCGGCAGGCAAGGGGGCGACAACCTGACAGGCGAGGCGGCCCCGACCCGGATGTAGCAAAGAATCAGTTCCGGGTTCGGCGCTGGGGCATGCTGGGTAACGTAGGCAGCGCCGGGAGGGCCGCCCCCGGTGCTGTTTGATGCTGCCGGAGCCGTCCCGCCCAGCGGGCCACGCGCAGTTCGCTAGGCAGCCCTTGTCGGCCAGGGGGCCTCTTCAGCGGGCTCTGATGACCGCAGACCTCGTGACACCCTCCCCCCGCCCCTGGGCCAAAACGTGTCATTGCCCGTAACAGCCAGTGACATCATGCTTGTGTCGCTCCTCTGTGACGTCGTAGCGATCACCTCTCCCCAGTGACATCACATTGATAATCTCACCTCTACCCCATGACATCCCAATGATCGCCTTACCCCAGTGATGTCACATCAATCACTTCACCTCTGCCACGTGACATCACTGCAATTGCTACACCTCCAACCTGATATCACGGTGATCACTTTGTCTCAGTGACAGCTCATCAACAAGTTAGCAGATCAACATGTTAACAAAAAGAAAAGGAGGACTTGTGGCACCTTAGAGACGAACCAATTTATTTGAGCATGAGCTTTCGTGAGCTACAGCTCACTTCATCGGATGCATACCCTGGAAACTGCAGCAGACTTTATATACACACAGAGATCATAAAACAATACCTCCTCCCACCCCACTGTCCTGCTGGTAATAGCTTATCTAAAGTGATCATCAAGTTGGGCCATTTCCAGCACAAATCCAGGGGGGGTGGAGGGTGAGAAAACCTGGATTTGTGCTGAAAATGGCACCAACTCTAAGGTCCCACAAGTACTCCTTTTCTTTTTGCGAATACAGACTAACACGGCTGTTACTCTGAAACCAACATGTTAACAGATCACCTTTCCACCCCATGACATTACATCAGTCACATCACATAACATCACAGTGACTGCCTCGCTTCCATCCCAGTGACATCACAATAATTGCCTCACCTTCCCCTATGGCATCATGGGGATCACCCTGTCCAGTGATATCACCTCCACCCAGTCATATCACATCAACTGCCTCACCTCAATGTGGTAACATCACATCATCTCATGGCGCAGGATAACATTGTATGATTATATACCAACACAGCATGGTTACATTTGGACCATCTTGTACTCATCTGGTGACAGAGTGACATCATCTAAACCCACATCAACACCTCATCCCACCATAGAAGGATGACAGGTAACCTCATGCTGATGCAATGCAGTGACATTATACAATCTCACACCAAAGAAGTGTAATGGCAACATAAAACTTTATACATACACAGCATGACAGCACTTTGCCTATGCCAGGCATTAATGCATCATTTCATGACAGTGTGGTGCAGTGACAATACCTCATAGATGTGACATATGTGATGCTTTGGAAGTGTGGAATATGCAAAGACTATTGCATCAATTTTATAATTTTATCTGTATCTTTATGGGCTGGCTCAATGAGTGAGTTAAAAGGTGTTTCCTGTCGGAACTAAAGTCACTGGGGGGATAATTATTGTAAATCCTTAATGCAGGCAACAAGTCTGTGAAATTTTCTCCCCCTGGGGAAATAGCATATACTGGATTGACCTAGTTCAAGAGATGTGGCAAACAAAGAACTGCAAACTGTATAGAGAAACAGCCCTGATTTGGGAGAAGGGACACACTCAATCCAGGAGTTGATATAAAACTGTGGCCAACAGAGACAGGACCTGTGGAAAGGTCCTGAAGTACTTTAATATCAGTAAAAAAAATAATTTTCCCTGTGTTGATACTCACACCTTCTTAACTGTTGGGAATGGGCCACATCCACCCTGATTCAATTGGCCTCATTAGCACTGACCCCCCACTTGGTAAGGCAACTCCCATCTTTTCATATGCTGTATATTTATACCCAGTGATGACCTGCCAGAAGCTCAAGAATTGGTTCCTTCACTCGCTCCAGGTCTTCGGTGGCATGTCCTTCTGTCCCTCCGGGTCTTTGGAGGCACTGAAGGACCTGCTGCCGAAGACCCGGAGCAAGTGAAGGACCCGCCGCCGAAGTGCCACCGAAGGCTCGGAGTGCTGCCGGGTCAGTAAAAATTCACACGGGAGCCTCCCCAGCCGAGAGCTCAGGCGGGATGGACAGAACGGTCCCACATCCTGTCCTTCCCGCCTGAGCTTCCCCATTCCTTTAACAACAGGTTCTAAACTGGCTTCAAAATTTAACAATCGGTTCGTGCGAACCGGTGCGAACCGGCTCCAGCTCACCACTGTATACCTGCCTACTGTATTTTTATACCTGCCTACTGTATTTTTCACTCCATACATCTGATGAAGTGGGTTATAGCCCATGAAAGCTTATGCCCAGATACATTTGTTAGTCTCTACAGTCCCACACGGACTCCTCGTTTTTAATATCAGTGTGTCCATGTGCACATAGATGATTGCTTGGTAAGTTACACCTGCATATGAACTTTTTATTGTTTTTACTTTATATTTTCTCTGTACTGCTTTTGGTCTGAATAAATACTACAGAAAGCTGGCTGGTCACTGGCTAACCCTGTCATTGCCCGTGAGAGAACAGGACTGCAGTTACTGAGCTAAAGTCAGACCTGCTGAGATAATCACTGTGAGGGTATGTCTACATTACGGAATAAGGTCGAATTTATAGAAGTCGGTTTTTTAGAAATCGGTTTTATATATTCGAGTGTGTGTGTCCCCACAGAAAATGCTCTAAGTGCATTAAATGCATTAACTCGGCGGAGCGCTTCCACAGTACCGAGGCTAGAGTCGACTTCCGGAGCGTTGCACTGTGGGTAGCTATCCCACAGTTCCCGCAGTCTCCACTGCCCATTGGAATTCTGGGTTGAGATCCCAATGCCTGATGGGGCTAAAACATTGTCGCGGGTGGTTCTGGGTACATATCGTCAGGCCCCCGTTCCCTCCCTCCCTCCATGAAAGCAAGGGCAGACAATCATTTCGCGCCTTTTTTCCTGAGTTACCTGTGCAGACGCCATACCACTGCAAGCATGGAGCCCGCTCAGGTAACCGTCACCCTATGTCTCCTGGGTGCTGGCAGACGCGGTACGGCATTGCTACACAGTAGCAGCAACCCCTTGCCTTGTGGCAGCAGAGAGTACAATACGACTGGTAGCCGTCATCGTCATGTCCGAGATGCTCCTGGCCACGTCGGCTGGGAGCGCCTGGGCAGACATGGGCGCAGAGACTAAATTTGGAGTGACTTGACCAGGTCATTCTCTTTAGTCCTGCAGTCAGTCCTATTGAACCGTCTTATGGTGAGCAGGCAGGCGATACGGACTGCTAGCAGTCGTACTGTACCATCTTCTGCCGAGCAGCCATGAGATGTGGATGGCATGCAGTCCTTCTGCACTGTCTGCTGCCAGCCAAAGATGTAAAAGATAGATGGAGTGGATCATAACAAGAAATAGACCAGATTTGTTTTGTATTCATTTGCCTCCTCCCCTGTCTAGGGGACTCATTCCTCTAGGTCACACTGCAGTCACTCACAGAGAAGGTGCAGCGAGGTAAATCTAGCCATGTATCAATCAGAGGCCAGGCTAACCTTCTTGTTCCAATAAGGACAATAACTTAGGTGCACCATTTCTTATTGGAACCCTCCGTGAAGTCCTGCCTGAAATACTCCTGGATGTAAAGCCACCCCCTTTGTTGATTTTAGCTCCCTGAAGCCAACCCTGTAAGCCGTGTCCTCAGTCGCCCCTCCCGGCGTCAGAGCAACGGCAAACAATCGGGCATCTGAGAGTGCTGTCCAGAGCAGTCACAATGGAGCACTCTGATGGGGCTAAAACATTGTCACGGGTGGTTCTGGGTACATATCGTCAGGCCCCCGTTCCCTCCCTCTCTCCGTGAAAGCAAGGGCAGACAATCATTTCGCGCCTTTTTTCCTGAGTTACCTGTGCAGACGCCATACCACGGCAAGCATGGAGCCCGCTCAGGTAACCATCACCCTATGTCTCCTGGGTGCTGGCAGACGCGGTACGGCTTTGCTGCACAGTAGCAGCAACCCATTGCCTTCTGGCAGCAGACGGTGCAATACGACTGGTAGTCGTCCTCGTCGTGTCCGAGGTGCTCCTGGCCACGTCGGCTGGAAGCGCCTGGGCAGACATGGGCGCAGGGACTAAATTTGGAGTGACTTGACCAGGTCATTCTCTTTAGTCCTGCAGTCAGTCCTATTGAACCGTCTTATGGTGAGCGGGCAGGCAATACGGACTGCTAGCAGTCGTACTGTACCATCTTCTGCCAGGCAGGCAAGAGATGAGAATGGCTAGCAGTCGTACTGTACCATCTTCTGCCGAGCAGCCATGAGATGTGGATGGCATGCAGTCCTTCTGCACCGTCTGCTGCCAGCCAAAGATGTAAAAGATAGATGGAGTGGGTCAAAACAAGAAATAGACCAGATTTGTTTTGTACTCATTTGCCTCCTCCCCTGTCTAGGGGACTCATTCCTCTAGGTCACACTGCAGTCACTCACAGAGAAGGTGCAGCGAGGTAAATCTAGCCATGTATCAATCAGAGGCCAGGCTAACCTCCTTGTTCCAATAAGAACGATAACTTAGGTGCACCATTTCTTATTGGAACCCTCCGTGAAGTCCTGCCTGAAATACTCCTTGATGTACAGGCACCCCCTTTGTTGATTTTAGCTCCCTGAAGTCAACCCTGTAAGCCGTGTCGTCAGTCGCCCCTCCCTCTGTCAGAGCAACGGCAGACAATCGTTCTGCGCCTTTTTTTCTGTGCGGACGCCATACCAAGGCAAGAATGGAGATCGCTCAGCTCACTTTGGCAATTAGGAGCACATTAAACACCACACGCATTTTCCAGCAGTATATGCAGCACCAGAACATGGCAAAGCAATACCGCACGAGGAGGCGACGTCAGCGCGGTCACGTGAGTGATCAGGGCATGGACACAGATTTCTCTGAAAGCATGGGCCCTGCCAATGCATGCATCATGGTGCTAATGGGGCAGGTTCATGCTGTGGAACGCCGATTCTGGGCTCGGGAAACAAGCACAGACTGGTGGGACCGCATAGTGTTGCAGGTCTGGGACGATTCCCAGTGGCTGCGAAACTTTCGCATGCGTAAGGGCACTTTCATGGAACTTTGTGACTTGCTTTCCCCTGCCCTGAGGCGCATGAATACCAAGATGAGAGCAGCCCTCACAGTTGAGAAGCGAGTGGCGATAGCCCTGTGGAAGCTTGGAACGCCAGACAGCTACCGGTCAGTTGGGAATCAATTTGGAGTGGGCAAATCTACTGTGGGGGCTGCTGTGATGCAAGTAGCCCAAGCAATCAAAGATCTGCTGATATCAAGGGTAGTGACTCTGGGAAATGTGCAGGTCATAGTGGATGGCTTTGCTGCAATGGGATTCCCGAACTGTGGTGGGGCTATAGACGGAACCCATATCCCTATCTTGGCACCGGAGCACCAAGCCGCCGAGTACATAAACCGCAAGGGGTACTTTTCAATAGTGCTGCAAGCTCTGGTGGATCACAAGGGACGTTTCACCAACATCAGCGTGGGATGGCCGGGAAAGGTACATGACGCTCGCATCTTCAGGAACTCTGGTCTGTTTCAAAAGCTGCAGGAAGGGACTTTATTCCCAGACCAGAAAATAACTGTTGGGGATGTTGAAATGCCTATAGTTATCCTTGGGGACCCAGCCTACCCCTTAATGCCATGGCTCATGAAGCCGTACACAGGCAGCCTGGACAGTGGTCAGGAGCTGTTCAACTACAGGCTGAGCAAGTGCCAAATGGTGGTAGAATGTGCATTTGGACATTTAAAGGCGCGCTGGCGCAGTTTACTGAGTCGCTTAGACCTCAGCGAAACCAATATTCCCACTGTTATTACTGCTTGCTGTGCGCTCCACAATATCTGTGAGAGTAAGGGGGAGACGTTTATGGCGGGGTGGGAGGTTGAGGCAAATCGCCTGGCTGCTGGTTACGCGCAGCCAGACACCAGGGCAGTTAGAAGAGCACAGGAGGGCACGGTACGCATCATAGAAGCTTTGAAAACCAGTTTCATGACTGGCCAGGCTACGGTGTGAAAGTTCTGTTTGTTTCTCCTTGATGAAACCCCCCGCCCCTTGGTTCACTCTACTTCCCTGTAAGCTAACCACCCGCCCCTCCTCCCTTCAATCACCGCTTGCAGAGGCAATAAAGTCATTGTTGCTTCACATTCATGCATTCTTTATTCATTCATCACACAAATAGGGGGATGACTACCAAGGTAGCCCAGGAGGGGTGGTGGAGGAGGGAAGGAAAATGCCACACAGCACTTTAAGCACAGCACTTTAAAAGTTTACAACTTTAAAATTTATTGAATGACAGCCTTCTTTTTTTTGGGCAATCCTCTGTGGTGGAGTGGCTGGTTGGCCGGAGGCCCCCCCACCGCGTTCTTGGGCGTCTGGGTGTGGAAGCTATGGAACTTGGGGAGGAGGGCGGTAGGTTACAGAGGGGCTGCAGTGGCAGTCTGTACTCCAGCTGCCTTTGCTGCAGCTCAACCATACACTGGAGCATACTGGTTTGGTCCTGCAGCAGCCTCAGCATTGAATCCTGCCTCCTCTCATCACGCTGCCGCCACATTTGAGCTTCAGCCCTGTCTTCAGCCCGCCACTTACTCTCTTCAGCCCACCACTTACTCTCTTCAGCCCGCCACCTCTCCTCCCAGTCATTTTGTGCTTTCCTGCACTCTGACATTATTTGCCTCCACGCATTCGTCTGTGCTCTGTCAGTGTGGGAGGACAGCATGAGCTCGGAGAACATTTCATCGTGAGTGCGTTTTTTTTTCTTTCTAAGCTTCACTAGCCTCTGGGAAGGAGAAGATCCTGTGATCATTGAAACACATGCAGCTGGTGGAGAAAAAAAAAGGGACAGCGGTATTTAAAAAGACACATTTTATAAAACAGTGGCTACACTCTTTCAGGGTAAACCTTGCTGTTAACATTACATACATAGCACATGTGCTTTCGTTACAAGGTCGCATTTTGCCTCCTCCCACTGCGTGACTACCCCCTCAACCTTCCCCCCTCCCTGTGGCTAACAGTGGGGAACATTTCTGTTTAGCCACAGGCAAACAGCCCAGCAGGAATGGGCTCCACTGAGTGTCCCCTGAAGAAAAGCACTCTATTTCAACCAGGTGACCATGAATTAGATCTCACTCTCCTGAGGATAACACAGAGAGATAAAGAACGGATGTTGTTTGAATGCTAGCAAACATACACTGCAATGCTTTGTTCTACAATGATTCCCGAGTACGTGTTACTGGCCTGGAGTGGTAAAGTGTCCTACCATGAAGGACGCAATAAGGCTGCCCTCCCCAGAAACCTTTTGCAAAGGCTTTAGGACTACATCTAGGAGAACCGCAAATGCCAGGGCAAAGTAATCCTTTCACATGCTTGCTTTTAAACCATGTATAGTATTTTAAAAGGTACACTCACCAGAGGTCCCTTCTCCGCCTGCTGGGTCCAGGAGGCAGCCTTGGGTGGGTTCGGGGGGTACTGGCTCCAGGTCTAGGGTGAGAAACAGTTCCTGGCTGTCGGGAAAAACGGTTTCTCCGCTTGCTTGCTGTGAGCTATCTACAACCTCCTCCTCATCATCATCTTCTTCGTCCCCAAAACCTGCTTCCGTATTGCCTCCATCTCCATTGAAGGAGTCAAACAACACGGCTGGGGTAGTGGTGGCTGAACCCCCTAAAATGGCATGCAGCTCATCATAGAAGCGGCATGTTTGGGGCTCTGACCCAGAGCGGC
This sequence comes from Lepidochelys kempii, assembly GCF_965140285.1. Classification (NCBI taxonomy): domain Eukaryota; kingdom Metazoa; phylum Chordata; order Testudines; family Cheloniidae; genus Lepidochelys; species Lepidochelys kempii. Next base: position 95,551,711 of record NC_136383.1, read on the forward strand.
TGTTCGCCTCTCTGGTTTTCTGGTAGGCTTGCCTCAGCTCCTTCAGTTTCACGCGGCACTGCTTCGGGTCCCTGTTGTGGCCTCTGTCCATCATGCCCTGGGAGATTTTCACAAAGGTTTTGGCATTTCGAAAACTGGAACGGAGTTCTGATAGCACGGATTCCTCTCCCCAAACAGCGATCAGATCCCGTACCTCCCGTTCAGTCCATGCTGGAGCTCTTTTGCAATTCTGGGACTCCATCATGGTCACCTGTGCTGATGAGCTCTGCATGGTCACCTGCAGCTTGCCACGCTGGCCAAACAGGAAATGAGATTCAAAAGTTCGCGGTTCTTTTCCTGTCTACCTGGCCAGTGCATCTGAGTTGAGAGTGCTGTCCAGAGCAGTCATAATGGAGCACTCTGGGATAGCTCCCGGAGGCCAATACCATCGAATTGTGTCCACAGTACCCCAAATTCGAGCCGGCAACATCGATTTAAGCGCTAATCCACTTGTCAGGGGTGGAGTAAGGAAATCGATTTTAAGAGCCCTTTAAGTCGAAATAAAGGGCTTCATTGTGTGGACGGGTGCAGGTTTACATCGATTTAACGCTGCTAAATTCGACCTAAAGCCCTAGTGTAGACCAGGGCTTAAATGCAGGAATCTACAGCCTGAAGCTCAGTTCTAGAGGGAGGGAGTCACAGTTTTCTGCCTGGAGAAGGTTGACATAGGGCTTAGAACAAAGTCTTGTGCCCTCAAGGATGCCCAATGGGGTCAGAGGTGCAGTTACCTTGGGAACCTTGACAATTGCTTCATACCATGCTAATGTACTGATGTTATCACATACTTCATACCAGTACAGACAGCGACATGAGTTCATAACCTCACACTGATGTGATGCTACAACATTAGTGCATAACTTCATGCCGAAACAAGATGAAGTGACAGTGTTACTGCATAACATCATGATGTGTCTGTGCAGATCAGTAATGTTAGTGCATCTCCTCACACTATACTGATACGGCATGACTGTGTTGTCACATAACCTCCCTGATGCAGCCCAACATGACTGCGTTTTCCCATAAACTCATGAAGTGTCCATGCAACATGATATTTATTTATTTACATTTTGAATAAGTAATAAATATGCCTATCCAAGACTGCGTGCACTGTAACATAATTAATCATACAATAAATATAATTAAATGAAACCTGAGAAGCGTTAAAATCAGTTCCATAGGAACATAGCCAGCCAGCCAGGTGCCTATCCCCTTCATCATCTAGGACAGAGGTTCTCAAACTGTGGTCCGCGGACCACCAGTGGGCCACAAGCTCTATTCAAGTGGTCCGTAGATAGTTCCCTCTAAGGTGCACGCCTGGGCGGCCGCCCACAACAGAATGAAAGGCCACCCACCTCATTAGTGGAGCCCCGCAGGCATGACTCCACTAATTAGGTGCCTGGACCCTGGAGAAGATGCACCTGTAAGGTGAGGTGGTGGCCTTGGGGGGAAATAGGGGTAGGTGGGAGGGGGCAGTGGGGTGAACAGAGTTGGGGGGGTAGAAATTTGGGATGTGCAGGGCTGCGGCGGCCACAGAAAGAGGCAACTTTCCCCAGCTCCAGGGGCTGCTGCAGCCGGGTAGGGGAGAAGATGCACCTGTAAGGTGAGGTGGTGGCCTTGGGGGGAAATAGGGGTAGGTGGGAGGGGGCAGTGGGGTGAACAGAGTTGGGGGGGTAGAAATTTGGGATGTGCAGGGCTGCAGCGGCCACAGAAAGAGGCAACTTTCCCCAGCTCCAGGGGCTGCTGCAGTCAGGGAGAGAGCAAGAGACCCCCCCCCCTCCTTCCCAGCCCCAGCTCAGGGGCTGCCACAGCAGGGGAGAGAGGGCACATCCATCACATTAGAAAGGTAAGACTACTGATATTAAAATATGAGTTGTGTGCTTTTATTTGTAGAACAAAAAAACATTAATTATTATTAAGGGTTTTTTAATATAGCGCTTTTATCCAAAGCACTTTATAGGAGTTAGCTAACGGTACAAACAACATTTGGAAAGATCATTAAGTGGTCCGCCGAGACCCTCAGCAATTTTCAAGTGGTCCACAAATAAAACATTTGAGAACCACTGATCTAGGAAATTAGGGCCCGATCCTCAAAAGTATTTAGGTGCTTGACTCCCATTGATTTCAGTGGGCCTTAGGTGCCCAAATACCTTTGAAGATCTGGGCCTTAATTAGTGCATGATCATCCAGATTCAGCAAGATGATATCATATCATCTCACAGCAAGTTGATGCAAATTTTGCAAGGTAGTAGTGCCCAAGTTTGCATTATTGAATAAACTCTCAGAAGTGTAAGTCCTAGTTTACACATTTTAAAATCCACCTTAATTGGACCAAGGAGGTCTGAGGTATGTGCCATACATATGATTTTTAAATGAATTAATTAATTACTTCATAACAGAACTGATATTTAATTTAATTTAAAGTTAAGAACCCTTGCACTTTAAAACTGGAGAACTTAAATACAGGTTTGCTGTAATCTTTTAAATTTGATCTGAGGCAGAAAATGTTAACCTTTGAAAGGGTTACTCAGGACATACAGGTTACACCTCCTCCCACCTCTGTCATCAGATATTAGATTTATTGATTAAGGGACCAAACAGGCATGGATAGGTGCAACAAATAACAATTTATTAAACAAGGACCCCCAAAATAACTATAACAAGTATATAAAACCACTCGGTTGTTAACAGAACAATGGGCTTTAAGCCCAGAACCCCCAAAACTAATACACACTATGGGTGGGGAAAGCAAGAGGATAAAAGGGATTAACTCATCACCATTCTTCACAAGAGGATATGGACACCAGAGAAGATGAGCAGGATCACAGGACACGAGCAAGGATTCAAGAACTAAGGACACCACGAAGACGTCAGGACACACCAGGATCAGGCACAGGTAAGCTACTCTTCTATCTTTTCTCTTGACACAATGTTTCTATTCTTGACACGATGTCTTGGCTGTGAGCAAGCACGGACACTGGGCTGCAGCTATGGTGTACAGCGACTGGTACCAGGTGAGCAAGGTACCCTGCTGATTACCAGGTCACCTGTCCTCCACTTTCCTGCCACACAAGAAAAGGGCACCAAACCTTTCAACAAGAAAGGGGCTCAATATGGAGGGTAAACAACTTGTAAGGAATAAAATGGTGAAAGCAAAAATTTCCTTACAGAACCACCTCCTACACCTTATTCATCCCTATGTAAATCTGGAGTAACTCCATTAAAGTCAGTTTCTACTCAAGGAAAACAGACTCAGGTCCTCACTGTCTGGCACCTTTGCATTTCACTTTTCATCTTCTGACATGATTTGAACTTTTGTGGTTTCTCTCAATGATGTGTATGAGGTTCCCCCTCCTGGTGACAGAGATTTTGGGGAAAAAAGCCATCTGCTCAGATTTCTAATATCTCAAGATACTTAAAATTACTCTTTATTAGTAAAAAGGCATATTTAGGTGGCCAAATATATTGGAATCAACATCAGCTAATCAATTGCTGATTTATGATAATTAACTCTGACGATTGATTGGAAAAGATTCAGTAAACCAGGAGAGTATGCAGTGAAATACCTAGATAGGCAGGGAGTAAAAAACATTGGCAGCAAATAACAGTTATAAGTAAGGCCTTGAGCCAATTAACAAACTTCAGTTGAAAATGTAGGACCCAATTCTTCACTTATTTGTACCTTGTGTAGTCACTTACACTTGGATAAAGTGAGTGCAAAGTGGGCATAAGTGCAACACTTCCCTTTTGGTAGTGTTTTACACTCATTTTCCACAGGTGTAAATGATTACCCAGAGTGCAAAACAATGCAGAATCAGAACTGTAAATATGGCCATAAGAGGTTGCACAAGGGTTTTTGTATTCAGTAAAACCAAACATAACCAACAAAAATGTGTATTATGTTAAACTGGAAATTTCTACTATATATCCTGAGCTAAAAAGAAAAACTGATGTGAAATTGGAATTAAGGTTGTGCGTATGGATCAGTAATTTAAGGATAAAAAACATTCCAAGACTACTGTAATTATCACCTTAAAAACATTAAAAATCTAGGAAATTCAAAGTTTAAATCTAAACTTAAAAGAAATCCAATCATGTTCAGGTATGGAAATGCACAGTTAAGGCAACTATACACCTTAACTCTGCCCTATAGTGATGTTATGAGAAAAAAACCTAGTCTATCTTTACAAATCATTTTTATCTGATCTGAAACCACAAACACGAAAGCCCAGATTCACAAAGGCACTTAGGTACCTAACTCCCATTGAAGTCACCTAGGCACTTAGGCACCTAAATACATTTGTGAATGTAGGCCTAGAATACCTTAATCATATGATTATTACCTGTCATTGATAGCTCAGGAATGACTGAATGCACACACACAAAGTACTCACCTCCAGTATCTGCTTTGTCTGCTGCTCATGCAGACTATACGGTCTCCCTTTATTACAAAGAACATTACAGATTTATCTTAGTCCCATACAAATCTGATGTTATTTCATTGTTTATTACCAGACTTTAATGACTTTGGAAAGGCCAAACCTTGACATTTACATTATGGAAAACTGTGTGAAAGAAATGAATCACACATACCTTCAAAATATCACACATTTGGGCCATGACAAGTTGAGAGCAATTCTCAAATTGTGTTTCTCCTATCTTGGGTTCATTTTAGTTTTTATGTGGTATTTTCCCTTTTGTTGTTGTTGTTCTTCTTCTTCCATAAGTTTATATCTATATCAGTCGTTGCTTCTAATTTGATGAGAGTTTCTTCTCTTGAGCTTCCTGGACAACAATACTGTCCCTTTTAGTCTGAGGGGAAAAAAACAAAGTGGTAGCTTAAGTGGTAGCTGTCTCAACTATTGGTTTTCCCCCTTTCCTATTTCCTCTCTGCTATAATGTTGGGGACTGCTCCGCAAAGGAGGAGCAGGAATTGATTCCTATGTTATTACCGATTCAGCTCTCGACCATCACAAGAGGATTCTACTATCCCATCAATCTATCAGTTTTCTCACTTCTGCCTCTATCAGTTGTTTGGTAGCATCTCATAATAATTGCTAAGTGAGGAGTTATTTATCTCATTGGGAATCCATTCCCATTCACAGTAGGTGGCAGCAGGACACCTTTGGCACAGTAAATTATACAGAGATGGCATATTTCATTTGAAATTTTAACTAACATATTTCCTTTTGTTTCCCCTCAAGATGTGACTATAAGCCTATCAGGCTAGGAGAAAGCAGTGGGAATAAGAACACCCAGTCTTCCCTCTGTGATGGGGTATACAAACCCCACACTGGATAACAAGGGGTTGAAGACTGCATTGGGTTCAGCCAGCTCCGACCCACCACACCTGTAAGGCGTGCAGAGGCCAGAAGAGAGGCTTTAAAAGGGAGCAGAACAGGTCACTTGTGGGCAGACTAGGGAAGAGAACAGACCTTCAACCCTCAGCTCCTGAGGAAAGGGCTGACTGAAGGCAGGAACTTCCCAGACAACCACTGCCTGAAGGCCCCTCCCTGTGGGAAGAGAGGATCAGATTCTGATACACACTGAGAGGAAATAGTTCTCCTCTATCTCTTACTAACTCTGTTTATTTGTGTTAATTCCCCTTGATTTTTGTTTATGGATTACCCTGGAAGGGAAGAGACTTTGAAGTGACCAGGCCAGAGGGCCAAGTCATAGGAAGAGGCAGAGCAACCAATAGCAGTGGACTCCTACCAGAGAGAGTGCTGCTGCGCCATGCCCGGCCATGAGGAGGTGCCAGCGATGAGTCGATTCCTTCACACGTTTTCTTAAGTTATAAAAAAGTGGACACATCGGGCCAAATTTTGAGCTGTGGCTTCTAATTTTTCAATTGCAAAAATGCATACACCCATTTCCACCACCCCAGTTTGCACTTACAAAAACCCATTTGTGTGCATAAATATGGGTTTAGCTCACACATATAATGAAATAATAATACTTTGCATTTATTTGGAAACTTTAATCTGAGGCTCACAACAACGCTGTGAGTTAGGTACAGACTGGAGATTGCCGGCCAGAAAAGTTAATGCTTTGCCCATCGACGTACAAGTCAGTGGCAGGACTGCGAATATAACCTAGGGTTTCTGACTCTCAGTTTTCCTGTTTAACCCAGAATCCCTACTGCTTCCATACAGAGTCATCTGCAAAATTGCATATGCAAATTTAGAAGCCACTTTGGGTATGTCTACACAGCAATATAACCCAGGGTTAGTGGTACTTGAGTCAATTGACCCATGTCAGGAAACCCTGGGCTTGAGCATCTACATTGCATTTTACCCCTAGGTTAAGGATTTTCTGACCCATGCTTGAACCCCAGGCAATTGCCCTGCTTCCTACTTCCTAGTCCCAGCCCTGCTTGCAACCTCCTAAACCCGTCCCATGACCACCCTAAGGGTCACGAGCCCCAGATTTAGAAACATTGCTCTAGCCCTACAAATGTGGTGCACAGTGGGAAAACCTCTACTGCCCCCGCAGTTTCCTAACTGTGATGATAGTATTGATGGGGCTCAGGTGCCCATAAGGAGCACATGAGCACGCAGACTGCATGATCAGCTCCTTCGGTGACTGTCTCAATAGAATGACTGCAGTTTGAGAAGGCTTTATACTGAACTATCATCTAATCTGAGAAGTGGGATCTCCACCTTTACGCCGAGTCACATGGGTAGGAAAATGCCTATGTGCAGCTGTTCTGAGGATAATTAGGACATTAGTCTCCAGGGCTGTCAAACTATTAAAATGAAACTGCAATTCTTAATTTTTACACTGGGATGTTCAATGAAGGTGTTTTTGTTGTTTGGTTTTTTTTAAATTTTTGTCTGTTTATTTTGAAGTTTGACAAAACATGTAGGTTTCAGAGGAAAAACGCACACACACACCCCAGCCTGGCAGCTGCAGAGCTGTGAAGTGCATCCCCAGGGCATGGGGTACAGTGTGTTCCAGCGCCCCCTGGGGATCCCTTATCCCTGCCCCACTGCACCCCAGGAGTCAGGGTTAAGGGATCCCCAGGAGGCTGTGGTGAGTTTTAGGACTGGCTTCCACTCACCACCCTCACAGTGCCCGCTGCCTTGGCACCTCTGCAGGCAGGGGCAGTTCGGGAGCAAGAATCAAAGAGCGGAGAAGGACCAAGCGGCTGCCTTGCAGGGAGGGTTAGCGGCACAGCCCTCGGCTCTGCATGGCTGGGGGAGGAATGACCCCCAACATCCTGGCAGCCAGGAGCCACCTAACACTTGTCAACTTTGCTTCCTGCTCCAGGCCAGCTCCAGGCAGCAGCAAGGAGGAGCTGGAGCTGGAAGGGGGAGCAGGCTCAGCCAGGCAGTAATGGCACTTCCTGCCGCTGCGCTGGCTGCTTGCAGGGCTGCACTTCTGCTGCTGAGAACTCTGGGATCCACCCGGAGGACTTGTAGGACCCAAGTCAAGCTGAGGCTGTGTGCACACAGGAAAACAATAGGGCTCAGATCCTAGGTCCCAGCTTAACACAGACTCAGACCCTCCAGCCCTGCAAGATCCTGGGACCCTTGGTCCGAGCCCTAGCTTAGCAGAGTTGGTGTGTGGATGCTCAAGGCTGCGCTTACATTGCTGTGTAGACACACCCTTTGAGGCCCAGTGAGGTTTTTATGGTTAGTTTACTTTTAAAAACATATATGTATTTTTACTGTGAGAGGAGCATTACAGACATTGTAGAAATAGTTTATAAATCCATTATAATAATTAATCTTACACATCCATAATAAAATATATTTATTGTATATCACAAGTACTTAACCGCCTCCTTTTTCTCAGCAAAGGACCTTGCCACTATGTTCCATGCCTGTCAGGAACTCAGCTGGCTCCGGGTGTGGTAGCCAAGCAACTCAACGAGCTGGCTGTTCCCAATAAACTCTCACTAAGTAACAGTGCTCCCTGATTGGATAGAAGGAACAACAGCTCACCATTTAAGCCTTGTCGCATCAGCAAAGCAGTGGCTGCTCCATGTGTTCCACACCCACAGCTGCACTAGTCCTGCTTCCTGTACCAGCCCTTGCTCCGGCCCTTGTCCCTACTTCTTCAGAACTCCTGGTTCCAAATCACTGACTTGTCTCTTGGACCTCTACTCCGGTTCTGCCCTCTGATTCTACTCCAATCACTAGGCCAGACTTCTGTTCCAACCACTGGGTCGCACCACCTACCACTGTGGTGTAGGTGTCTTTGTCACCTTTGAAATTCTGCAACCCACTCTACCTAGGGCTGAAGGTAAACGCCAGATGGAAACTACAAATTGTAGAGCAGACAGCTACCTGCTTATTGAGGAACAAAGGCTGGTGTGACCATATCACACTACTGCTCTCTGACCTCATCTTGCTCCCTATTTATTTGTCTTGTGGATTTAAGACAAGGACCTCACACTCAAGACCCTTAACGGCTAGGACTGGGCTGTCTCAGGGATTACTACCCATCCAGGACTATCCAAGAAGGCAACCCTCCATGGGAATGTTACAGTTTGTCATGCCCAAATTAGGATTCTTATTCTGGGTGCAGGGGTCAGAGCATTCTTGGTTGTGGAAAACCTTATCTCAGCACATTAGATGGAGCCTAAGCTTGTGTTCAGATCTATACACAAAATCCATTTCTTCAATAAGTTCTTCCACCAGAAAAGGTATCTCCTTCCATGGAGTTCTGAGTTTCAAAGAAGAAAAGAAAATATCTGGAATGCAGAATGCACATATTGGCTTTTTTAATGAGAGCTGATGAATTAGACCCCAAAATGGCACTACTATATAAAGATCAAATGCAACCAGACCATTTTTCAACCAGATCATTCTTTAAATCACAGTTACATCAGGCATTAGCCAAAAGACTGTTATTCTCCCTTGTTCCCACCTACCTGGCTGCCAAATGTAATAGAAAAAAGTCAATCTAGGTAAACAAAATATTTAGCTGTCATTTATTTCTACAGTGTTTATTGGGGTTTATCTCTCCTAGTGTTTAAACGGAAATGAGCTGAAATTTGTGAAGAGTCAAGAAGAATATGCAAAACTGTCTTGAAACAATGTCCTCTGTTGAATGTTAGCAATGTATTTCTACATTAATTTCACTTCTAATAAACAAATAATTTAAAATTAGGAAATATCATTATCAATATCTTTCACCAAAATGATTTAGCATAAGAAAAATAACACCTGTATTTCCTTCTACTGGGTTACTATACTGTTGGTCAAAACAGATATCAGTGAAGAAGTGATGACAAATATGATCTATCTGAATTTCCATATCAAGATGATATACTCCCTTCTATTGCATGATCCAGAGGAGAGCCAAATCATAGGAAACTTGCAGAAATGGGGCTGGTAGGCCATGTGGAGGTCAAAGGTAAAGGTGATTACTAGAATGACATTTTTAAAGAGAAATTTCAATACAAATGGCAGCAATTACCATTTTATTATTAAATATTATAGGAAATTAAATGTGCAGAGTACATTGTAGAAAGAGAAATCATTACACATCAATAAATATTTAAAATGCAGTCACTGTACTAAAATATCTAAAATATGACTGTAAAGCAGCATTAACAGCCACTGTACAGAAATCCTCATGCTAATCAAGATATCATGCTTCACGCAGCAGCAGATCCACCAATTATATTTCATGCCCCTGTCACGGCCCCCCACCCCAAATCCAAAGTTTCTTATGTGCAGAGAATCAGTGGAGGGGAATTCATGAAGTTGCAGGTAGTGAGGACAGTGTCGCAGAGATAGCATGCCTCTTCTGTGCAGCTAGAGAGAGTCTGCTCAGCATCCATTCATGTAAATGGAGAGGATGATCCAGTCGCCGTTATTAAATTGTTCAGCTCGTGTGATTAAATACATTTTGTTATGCTGAAAAAAATTAGTATGTTCCCTGAGCACTTCAGGCCCCCTGAAGCCTGAAGACATCATTTCAGCGGCACAGGCAAGAGTTACTGTATCTTAAGGCTGAATTCTTGTCATTATGTTTGTGCAAGTGCTGAATAAAATAATAAAATATTATTTTATGATAGCAAGATGAAATCAGATTCAGGTCACATCTTCAACGGTCTCCATCCCCGTGGATGACCATTTTTTGGAGCACACCATTGGTGACAATATAGATAGCCCCTAGTAAACCATTTTTAACAAGATTTTAGAGTCCTTATTGCAGATTATTTGTTATATTCAATAATTTAACATTGAGAAATCTGGAGGAATTTTCTGACAATTATAGAGTGGTCAATTGTAAGGAAATAGTGTGTCATGTGGAGTGTTTTCCAATATTTGTTTAGGAACATTGGGATTTTGAACATAACATAGTGGTAATTTTTATTCCAAATATCTGGGAATAATGACTTCCCCACAATGTCATGGCTTCCGTACTAGCAGAAGTGCAAACTACTTTTAATGTATTGTCTTTCAATTTATACCTATAAAGAAATAATAGTGTAACATTTCACTTAGTGCTTTTCAGCCAAAAGTCTGAACTAGAGTTGTCAAGCGAGTAAAAAAATTAATCGCAATTAATTGTGTGATTAATTGCACTGTTGAACAATAATACAATACCATTTATTTAAATATTTTTGGATGTTTTCTATATTTTCAAATATATTTATTTCAATTACAACATAAAATACAAAGTGTACAGTGCTTACTTTATATTTATTTTATTACAAATATTTGCACTGTAAAAAATACAAAAGAAATTATATTTTTCAATTCACCTCATACGAGTATTGTAGTGCAATCTATTTATCCTGAAAGTTGAACTTACTAACATAGACTTATGTACAAAAAAAACTACATTAAAAAAATGTAAAATTTTAGAGCCTGCAAGTCCACTCAGTCCTACATCTTGTTCAGCCAATTGCTCAGACAAACAAGTTTATTTACATTTGCAGGAGATACTGCATTCTTATGGCACTGTTGTAGCCAGTGTTGCAAGATATTTACATGCCAGATGTGCTAAAGTTTCATATGTCCCTTCATGCTTCAACCATCATTCCATGCTGATGACGGGTTCTGCTTGATAACGATCCAAAGCAGTGCAGACCGATGCATATTCATTTTCATCCTCTGAGTCACATTCCAGCAGCAGAAGGTTGATTTTCTTTTTTGATGGTTCGTCTTCTATAGTTTCCTCATCGGTGTGTTGCTCTTTTAAAACTCCGAAAGCATGCTCCACACATCGTCCCTCTCCGATTTTGGAAGGCACTTCAGATGCTTAAACCTTGGGTCAAGTACTGTAGTTATCTTTAGAAATCTCACAATGGTACCTTCTTTGCGTTTTGTGAAATCTGTAGTGAACGTGTTCTTAAAATGAGTAACATGAAATATACGGCAGAATGCAGGTAAAACAGAGCAGGGAACATACAATTCTCCCCCAAGGAGTTCAGTCACAAATTTCATTAACACGTTATTTTTTTAACGAGCATCATCAGCATGGAAGCATGTCCTCTGGAATGGTTGTGGAAGAATGAAGGGGCAGACAAATGTTTAGCATATCTTTCAATGCCAGCTACAAAAGTACCCTGCAAATACCTGTTCTCACTTTCCGGTCACATTGTAAATAAGAAGAGGGCAGCATTATCTCCTGTAAATGTAAACAAACTTGTTTGTCTTAGCGATTGGCTGCACAAGAAGTAGGTCTGAGTGTACTTGTATGCTCTGAAGTTTTACATTGTTTTGTTTTTGAGTGCAGCTATGTAACAAAAAACAATCTACATTTGTAAGTTGTACTTTCACGATAAAGAGATTGCACTACAGTATTTGTGTGAAGTGAATTGAAAAATACTATTTCTTTTGTTTATCATTTTTACAGTGCAAATATTTATAATCAAAAATAATATACACTTTGATTTCAATTACAACCCAGAATACAATATAGTGTATATGAAAATGTAGAAAAACCTCAAAAATATTTTTAAAATTTCAGTTGGTATTCTATTGTTTAACAGTGCAATTAAAACAGTGATTAATCATACTTAATTTTTTTAATTGTGATTAATTTTTTTAGTTAATCGTGTGAGTTAACTGCAATTAATTGACAGCCCTAGTCTGAACCCATTTAATTATGGAGGGTAAATATTTTTACAGATTGAGAAACTGACTCACACAGAGGTTAAGAGACTTGCCCAAGTTCACACAGTGAGTCAGTTGTGTCACCTTCAAAGACTTATGCATGTGCTTAATTTTAAGCATGTGAATAATCCCATTTACTTCAGTCAGAACCTTAGGTTATAAACGTTCTAGGGAAAAGATTGTCTCTTATTCTTGTCTCTTATTGGTACAGTACCCAGCACAATGAGGCTTTGGTCACAGCTGGGGCCTTTCGACATAATAAAAATAATAGCAATAAAGGAAAGAGCAACAAAGCTTGCATAATAGTAGAGTTACCTAACATCATGCACCATTTATTGATTAGTTACCTCAAAACATTTCACTGGTAACCACTGTATGAAGATAATTCTCATGTTAAAGTACAAAGCAATCATGGAAGTCTAACACAGAACAAAAGTGAATATCACTAAAAATGAATAATGAACGTTATTTGTGACAAAAATAGCGGTTAGTAAAAGCATATAATATTTCGCAGGGCTTTTTCAGTGTTATTGACATTTTCATTTTTCTGGCATTTACAGTGCTATAATTGCATGATAGCTTGAAGGAATTTTGTGGTATTTTTCAAAGAACAGCAGAGTTTACCAGAAATTCTTTTTTTCCCAAAACTGTTAAGAGGACTTTCATGCTTTTTATCTATTCTTTTGAAAATGGAAAGCACATGCCATGTAATCATGACTTCCTGGGATTCTGAAAGACCAATAAAAGAGACACATTGATACCCAGTGAATAGAAATACAGTTATTGCATTTTGGATTTGATCTGTTCTGGGTGTTCTTTATACTCAAATCATAATTTTAAAAGGTTGTTTTCATGAAACCTTGCACATTCCTAGTTATCAGAAATCTAATTTCTTCCCACTGTGTTGATCAGTGTGAGTAAAAAATTAAGTTTTTTCCTATTCTATAATTCGTTATATATGTTAGATGTATCATAATGTCATTGAGCTCTCTTATGTGAAAAATAGTAGAAACTGATGTAAAGTATGTGTATGTTGTGTAAGAATGGGGATGGCTCTTCCATTCCATTGGTTTCTAAAAACTTTTTTCAGTAATGTCCTGAGGTCCCTTCCAATCCTGATATTCTATGAATCTATGGGGACTCAATTCTAGTCTTTCTGAAGATTAAACTGCTATTGTCTTCAAGATAAATTTCACCAGCATAAACTCTCCAAGATCAGTATTCAGGATACATTATTATTGTTATTAATCATTTATGCTACAGGAGCAATCACAGGTCCCAATCAGGATGAGGGCTCCTTTGTACTTTGTTCTTCGTTCTTCAGCAGAATCTATAGCCCAAGGAAATTCAGTTCCTACTTTAAACCTTGGCTTCTGAGAGGTATTTGGTTGAATTTTAGGCAAAATTCTGATATTTGGCTTGGCCAAATAAGTTTTCAAAGACAGACTCAAAGTTGAACAAGTGGGAGAAGACCCTCCTGCCTCCTCACTGTGCCTATAAGAAGGCTGCCTCAGTCACTATTGCTCCCATTCGTGGCCATTTCCTGTCAGGTTCTCCCACTGTTGTTCTCTTTTCATCCCCTACCTTATGACAGACTTCTCCTTCCCACTGTCTTTCTTACTGTTGTTCTTTCCCATTCCCTTTTTGGTTTCAGGACAGCATCCAAGTTAGGAGTGAACTCAAACACCCAGCAGATGTCTAGGGAGGCTACTTCTCTCCTTTCTTGATGCAATCTGTAAGTTAAAACAAACATTTTAATACTATCCACAAACTTTGTTTACAAGAGGCAAATAGGAATGTGATGGTGCCAACTTTCTTAAGATGTTGCAATGTACATAGGCATTATACAGCAGGCCTTGATTACTAGAGGAGATGAAGCACACAAAGAAAAGCAGGGCTCAGGAATACAAATGCAATGGGAAGACCATTAATTGTACCTGAAACTTTTAAGTACACGGACACATCCCACCACACACATACCAGAAACAGGATGGCACTGCTAGAGTAATATACTACAGCAAGTGTGCTGAGCATGGGCTCATCCTTACCAACACAATCTTCAGGCAAACCAACAAATATAAAACTTGGGGGGTGCCTCCGAGATCAGAGTCCTGGCACCTGATTGGCTATGTCATTATACAGCAGAGAGACATCAGAGACATAGAGATGTGTCTGATGAGTATCAGCAGTATGAGGAGCAAACGGTTGAAGTGACCACTGGATGATCAGAGCCATTTTCAGTTTGTGTATTGTTGCCTCTCAATGAAACAGTGCTCAACAGGTTAAACCCAAGCTGAATTTAGTAATGTTGAAACATCTATTTCATCAAGAAATACTCAGGGACAACACATAGGTAAAAATTGGTAGCATTACATCATCACCCAATAACACACTTGAAAAGTGGAATATATTCATATCAGCCATCATTTTTGCAAACTCTAGGTAAAAATCAAAGGCAGCACAAGGACTGAGTTGATGAAAATGATGAGGAAATCAAAAAGATCCTCAAGGAAAAAACCAATGTATTTATGTCTGGGCAAAATGACAAAGAATCAACATCAAAGAAAGACAAATTCAAATACCTGCAAGCCAAGGCTCAAATATGACTTTGTGTTCTACAAGATAACTGGTGGGAAAAGAAAGCAGAAGAAATACAGCATTATGCCCATACAAACAACACCAAGTTGTTTTATTACTCTCTGAATTACTCCATTTATGGCCCATGAAAATCGGGACCAGCTCCACTAAAGAGTTCAGATGGAGCTGCCTTAATAAAGAACAAAAGAGGCATCTCTCTAAGATGGGTGTAGCACTTTACTGAGTTACTCAGCTATCCCTCTTCCATCAACCCACAGGCTAAAGGAACTAATCCAGCATCCCACACAGGAAGAAATTGCCAAATTAGCTACCGCTGAGAAAGGGCAAAAAGCTATCAGATAAATGATGGCAAGTAAATCACCAGGCAAACCAGCATACCAGCTGAAATCTGTAACTTGAGGCTACAAAACTGTCCGCTATCTATGCAAAATTATCAAAGATAGCTATCAATCTGAGAAAATTCCTCAGGATTTCAAAGATGCAATCATAGTTACGCTATACAGAAATAAAGGCAACAAATCTGATTGTGGCCATTATGCAGGTATCTCTTTAGTGGTAAAATCCTTGCTCATACTTTGCTCAGTTGGCTTGTCAAAACAGTCTCAAAGAAGATTCTGCCAGAGGCCCACTCCCAGTATGGATTTAGCTCAGGTTGAAGCACCACAGACATTGGGTTTGTTTTTGAGACAGATTCAAACAAAACATGGAACTGTATTCTGTCATCACTGATCTAAAATATGCATTCAACATATATGCAGAAATAGTCTCTAGAAAATTCAAGGAAACTATGATGGTGCCACCAATTCATTAACGTCACATGTCAATTCCATGAAGACATGACTGGTCAAGTACTCTCACATGATGGCTGCTGTGAAATTACCCAGGGTACAATCTGGAGTGTTGAACAGCTGTGTCATCTCAATTCTCCAGCCCGGGGTGCCTTTTACACTGCTTTGCAGTGAGAAGAACCACTCCTGGTCTGCTCACACACAGCTGCCAGCATGTAAATTACTCCCAACTATACAGTACGAGTGCTATGGCCAGCACCTCTGGAATTACACTTCGGAGCCACACGAGTAAATTCCCAGTCCCAGACTTTCCCTCAGAAATGTGTATCTTGTACTGCCCAGCCCCCTTCTGGACAACACAAGCTCATATAAAGCCTGTCATTTTATTAATAGAAAATGATATGCACAAATCTTGTTATCTCAAATAAAATTGTCCCAAACACTTCAATCCAAGCACACTGGTTTAGGTAAAACAATAAAACAAGTTTATTTAGCTCCAGAAAGATAGATTTTAAGTGATTACAAGGAATGAGGCATAAAAGTCAGAATTGGTTACAAAGAAATAAAAGGTAAAATGCAACTAACAAACTAAGGGAATTCAAAGCAAAAGTCTCTCTCATCACATGCTTCAGCAGTCTTACTGGCCAGATTCCTTTCAGAATCTTACTGGCCAATCCCTTCCTTCCAAACCTGTTTCTTTGTTCTTCAGGAGTTGCAGCTGCTGTGGGTAGAGAGAAAGGGAGGAATATTTTGGGGCATCTTCTCCCCATTTTTATACCTTTTTCTCTTCTTCAAGAATCATCTCCAGCTGGGGTTCAGGAGACAGGAAGTCTATGGGGACAGGAACCTCCAGCTGTTTCTTTGCCAAGATGTAATTTTCTTGCTCACACCCTTTTTCCCGCCAAGACTGGCCACTTAACCAGGTGAGAGTCCATTTGATTTCATTGACACCTGGCTGAGGCATCATCTGGCTTTTTCTCTCTGAGGAAGTGGTTTGTGGCTGCTTCCCCAGATTTTGGAATATGTCTTAGTAACATCATACAGTAGACTCTTATAACTTTACATAAAATGTTGCCACACATATTTTGCCAGGACAATAAAGATCAGCAAATCATGAGTTTTCAAATGGCACCTCACAAGGCACACTTTGTACAAAATGTATCATAGTCTTGGAAAAAGGGTGAACTTCGGGGTGCAGACTGTCACAGCCACCCTGACCCATTCCCCATATCTAACAGAGTGAAACAAGGTTTCATGCTTTCACTGGTCCTCTTTGGTAGCCACTCTGAATTATGCAACTGACAGTTTTCAAGCCCTGAAGAAGAGCTCTGTGTAGCTTGAAAGCTTGTCTCTTTGATTAGTAGAAGTTGTCCAATAAAAGATATTACCTCACCCACCTTGTCTCTCTGATCTTCAAAAGGCCATCTGCATAAGATACAGAACTGATGGAAAACTGGACAATCTCTGAAGGCTTACTGCAAAGACAAAAGTTCTCAAAGAACTCATATATGAAGCCCTGTAATTATGTTGTACTTAGTCATAGTGAAAATGACCTACAGCTTATCCTTGACAGGTTCTCAGAGACAGCTAAACAGTTTGGAGTCACGACCAACCTGGAAAAAAAAAAGTCTTCTTCCAACCAGCCTCTTCAACCACTACCACTGAGCCAAACATCACCACTGATGTTACAAAACTCAAAAAGTCACTCTAGCAAGACAAAATGTCAAACATTAACATCCTTGAAAGAGCATGAAAAAGGCGCATTGAGGCAATGATTATCAAAACTTAGCTTAGATGGAGCGGTCATGTTATCAAAATGGTTGATGATAGATTCCCCCCCAAAATTCCTCCTGAATTTCAGGAAGCGCAAGGATGGTCAATGTAAATGCTTCAGAAACAACCTTAATCAGCATCTCAACTCATGCAGCATAAATATTGATAATTTTGAAGCTATGGTCAAGGACAGACCTGAATGGAGAGCAACTATCAAGAAAGGTTGTAAACACGTTGGCAAAGACAGATGCGAAAAACTGACTGCAAAATTGGGCAAGCATCATTCCAAGTCTACACATTCCTATGCGACATCTATTCAGGACATTGCTCATCACAGATTGGACTATACAGCTACAAGAGAACACACGAGATGCCCTGGCATCATTGTTGGATATGACAGCCAGCCAACCCCCGTGCATACAAAGCCAGACCTCTGAAATGAAAGTTGTCCTTGCAGTCGGACCTAATTCAGACTCCAGCCTTTCAAAGTGAAGTGGTTCTTATATTTCCTCTGTTTCACTGGTTTCAAAACGCTGACTTTCTTGGGTGTACTGCCCCAAGCATATACTGAGCCAGTTGTAATGATTTATTAGCTAAGAAATAAAGCATGACATGTGAGTATGGATACCATGAGATAATCACAGCCCTAGGGTGAGATTACACTAGACACAACCAAATCCTCCCTAGGGGTGTGATTATCTCTTGACAATCCTACCTTCTAAAAATGTCTTCCCACTTCATGTGATTTATTTATTTAACAATTCGAGGTAGAGTAATCAGACAGACTATGGTTTTAGTCCACTGTACCTACATTCCCTATATTCTAAGCAAATAGGATATTCCCCCCTGTACTAAAGAAAGCCTTTAGACTTGGGTCTTAAATCTGAAGGTCCGTGAGTCTGGTCGTTCCCTCCTTTACCCAAACGAAACACCGATTGAAATCAATAGGAGCTGAGTAATGAGAGAAGGATCAGGGCCAGCGGCTATTCCTTTAAATACAAATACATAAAAATCCCTAAAGCTCTTGTTGCAGATTCGTTAAAAGGGATCTGAACTCTTTAAAAAGACCTAAGCCGTCATGTTCGGTGTCCCTTTCTGTTTCAAAATGAATCTATAACTCAACGCTGAATGTTCATACACACCTTGGGTGAGTAAAACTGCATTTATTTCAAGGGATTTTAGTACGCAGATTTGGCTAAATACAAATTTTGATTTAGCAGACTCCTGCCATTGATGTTTGATTGTTTGTCTTTGTCTGAGCTTCCCCCGCACACATCACACATTTCAGTCTTCCGGCGTCTAGTGCACTCTTTTTAAAGACCTATCTCATAGCTGTAGCTGTGTTGACAGCTATTTCTCAGCTATTTTGGGTATACACATAACTACAATTCAAAAATAAGATAGAACCCTCCCGCTTCACTTCTGGACTGTGCTTCCTTATTGTCTTTCTCTTCCTTACTACCGCTATTTTGTCCAATGTCCCCTAGATCTTCTTTCCAAAGGAAAAAGAAAAGAAAAGAAAAGAAAAGAAAAGAAAAGAAAAGAAAAGAAAAGAAAAGAAAAGAAAAGATCACCCACTGATGTGTTCCGTCTGGGGAAATGGGGCGGTATAAAGGAAGCAATTGACTGAAAATTGTTCTGTTTGAGCGTCTGTTTTGGAGACCCTTGATGCATTAGGATCAGAATGGAAAGATGGGTCTCCAAAAGCAGCTCCTTTTTAAGTATTGTAACCAGATTTTATCCTAAGTTCCAGCTAGAGGAGGCTGATGTCTGAGATTTCCTGGCTACTGCATGGACACCAACACAGTTGTTCTGATTTCAGTATCGTAGCCAGGATGGGTTCTGAGTGTCCGTCTATGCTTCTGATAAATATACATCTGAGCATTTATAAGTGCCTGATGTTATAGGCTTATTGTGACCACAGTTGTGACGGAACCCTTCACAAATGTGTCCAGAGAGAGAAATGAAAAGCTTCGCTTTGTCTTACTTTAATAACTACGGTGTTTGTGATTATTTTTGTGAACGGCTTTCCAGCTCATGTTCCCTAGTAATTAGCATCCTCACGCCCTCTCGCCAATGTCTTATGTTTTATATGATTGTGAATCTATCTACAGACTCATTAAGAGAGTGGTAACTTTTTTCAAACTATCGAATACATTGAACAATAATAAGTAATAAAGACGTTTTCCATTTTAGACCTGGCAAGTGCGTTTCCCCATTCAACCACAAGAGGGCCCCTTGGACCTCTCTTCTCTTCCGTAATTGATGGAGGCAGCCTCGAAAGATAATTAGTTTTATGTATATAATATTTGATCATGAAAATATTCTTTGCCTTATCCTAGCAAAGGGAACCTGTAATATATGTTAAAATAGTTAATTTTTATTATCTGTTCGAATTGTTTTACTCATCCTACCCCCCAAATTATTGTAGCATCAACTGAAAATGTAGGCAATGCAATGTTAAATCTAATTTTTCTGTGCAAAACCTAATTAGCCATTTTAAAAAAGGTTAACGCCAGCGCCTCAGACGGTTTTTGTTTAATAATCCTATTACTGATGGCTCATCATGTATAAAATGGTGCAGGAGGATGCAAAATTTCCACTTGTTTATAAGTGTATCTCGGAGAAATGTATAAAATAATCTACGGCAGAGGAGGCAGGTCAGTGCGGAATGGAAAGCAGGCACCTAAAACGTAAGTAGGCACCTTTCCTTCGGCTCTTACTGTACAGGGAGAATATGAATGTTGTATCTGGCTACAGATTTGTGCCCAAATACCAGCAATATTTCCCCCCGTATTGGTATTCTAGAGGAACTCTTGCTTGATTTTTTTCCCTCCCCTGCAGCGGTAGCCTCTTCCCCTTGGAGAAGAGATCCCTTGGAGGACTCCTGGTACTCCTGGTACTTTTGGGGAGATGGTGCCTGGACTGAAGAGCCCCCTACCCCCCAAGAAAAGTGGTTATTTCATTCCGGCCCCTGCAATGTCCTGACAAAAGAAACAGAACAGGGGGGATTTAGCTTTTCGATCCCTTCGACCCTTGCCCAGCTCCTCGGGTATCCAGCAAAGAAATCTCAGCCAGGCAGCAGGCACCTGGCTCTATTTCTTCCAAGCTCCAAATATCACTCCTCCATTAAACCCCGAAATACTGGGCGCTGCGGGGGGAAGGAGGGAGGGAAATAATTTTAAATCCTCAATCCAGCCTTGTCTATTTCTCTTTATATTTAATTATCCGTTAATATCGTGAGTCATAAAAGTTAGGGTGTAAAAGAGTGTAGGAAAGTGAGTGAAAGAAAAGGGAAATCGTCATGGCTTTGCTTTTGCAGCTTTTAATGGGCAACCGACTAATTAAAAATTGCAGCTTTACTTGATATGTACACTGTGTGGACTAGCCCTCTCTGTGAGTTAGTAAATGGACCTTCAATGGCAAGGTGCTTTTCCTACTCCATAGACTTGTAATCGTTTACTTAAAACTCTGGTCAAAAGCCCCCACGAATGACAGTAGACAAAACACTAGGAAGATGTCTTGTTTGGCTGAAATACTTGTCAGGGTAAGAAACTGAAGCGCGAGTCCGGGAAAGAGGGGAACGTTCATGAACAATAAATATTTTTGAACTGTGAAAGGTGTTATTTTTTAGTAACCGGGGCTCGGTGCGATCTATGCTTTGCTTACGGGAGCTCCAGAATAAAAAAGGGTGGTGGGGAACTAAAACGTCTCTTTATGCTTTGGGTAAGAATCTAAAGAGACGGCGGACTCTTTAGTCGTAGCTTCCTCTGGCAGGTCATTTGGAAGGCACTTTTGTTTATTCAGCGGGGGGGGGGGGGGAAATATTGCTGAAAATAACGCCCCCGACAATGGTCTGTAGCGGAAAAGAAAACTCCGTTCTCTAGCTCTCGGCGCTGGTCACAATCTCCGGCGCGCCAATAGTTCTCAACCGATCGAGCGGTTTCTCAATGAACATGCATTGTCTCCAGGATTCGACGGCGCTTATTGGGATTGAAGTCATGACTGGATGCTGGGGTGGGGGGGTTAGTCAAAGTTGCCCCAGTCTCGGAAACACCTCCAGCTCCCCAGCTATCCAGCACCAAGCACTGCCAAAGGAGCTCCTTGACTTGTGCACAGAGATCGCAGCTGACAATCTTTGTTTTAAACCCCTGCTGATGTTGTTGCGCCAAATCCTCCCACATCAGACAAAATATCTGCATTTTCACCCAAACGAGAGCAATTACTAAGGAAACGGGCCCCTCTCGCATCGCCTTTTCCTTCTGGTCCATTTGAAAACGGATCCATCAGCGGGTACCAGGCGTTTAAGGGAGAATTTTTTAAAGGGCGTGTGGGACGGAAACAAAAGGCTGCCATTCACAAGAGAAGTCAAAGGCACTAAATAGGGACATCAAAAGGCTCCCAAAATAGGAATTCGGATCCAATCGAAAAATAAAAGAACCTGATTTCTTTTCTTATCTGAAACACGCGGATGAAAAGCCCTAAAGCAAACAGCCAAAGAAAGCGATTTTTTTCAAACAGTAAGAAAAGGGAAGAAGGAAAAATAAAGAAACAATCTTATGAATGCATTTCCTTGGACTTTAAATGAGATGAATGAAAACATAATATCACCAGCTTCCACAAGACAAACCTCATTAGACTAATGTCTTTCATCCCCTCAATTTTGTGCCTTACCCTATTCCCGGGATAGAGCGGCGATTATTAGGTATACAACTAAAGTAATATGGTACAAACACCCTCTCTCTAGGTAAATCCAACCATCGATTTAGCTATGTAGCTCTAATCTCTGGCTATAGATATAGGTTATATTTCAGGACTTGGGTTTTAAAATGGATCACTATGAAATACTCTGAGTCATACGTTTCAAGTATTTCATTGTGGATCCATTAAAAAACCCCAAGTCCTGAAATACTACCTATATCTATATATTTGCAGCATTTCATATTGACTCATTTTTTAAAATAAATAAATTCTGGAGTTGTAAAGAGTCTATACAACAAATGAGCCTCCCTTACAGCAGCTAGAATTTCTGTCTACACCAGGTGTGCGTGTGTAGTTATAGAGATGGAAGGAAGATACAGCTAATTCGATCGTAACCGTAAAACTGATTTAAAATATTATTTAAAACGAAGAGAGTGCACACGCTGCTCCTAGCCATGCGTTCCCCTTTTGCACAGGGGTAACGCATATCATTCCGTGTCCCCCCGCACCCCCCAAAGAACAAAACATTCCTTACGAAGCAAAGATTTTCTCGGGCGATTTTGTTCCTTGAATTGGATATTTTTAGAAGTCTCTTTGTGCAGCCTTTGAAATGATACACAACAGACACATTCCCAGCTCATAGCCAGGCGCCTTCCTTCTGCAGAGTGGGAATTATTCTGGGCTCAAAGTGTGACACACATTCGAAGGCTAATTGGCATGGAATGATACGGATTCAGCATTGCTACTCAAACCCAGTGACTTTCCTGCTTTTGAAGCCAGAGTAAGATAATAGATTAAAGATCAAAGAATGGCTAGGGGGGTTACTCTATGCCGAGCCTACAATCCCGATCCTGCTCCTACTCGCAATGATTTAAATGGGCGCAGGATCTCCCTGTTTAAGGCTTCTCTTCCCTAGGGGGCTGAAGTCCCTAGCGATCGGGGAAAGTTTGACACAGCGGCAGCCTTTGGTTTGGCTCGTCCCCCTCCCCCGTCCTTTCCATCGCCTCCTGCCCGGATAAAGCCCTTCTTGACAAGGCTCCAGGGCAGAGACTTCCCTTTGGTCTCAGTGTGTGTTCTGTAAAGTTGTGACAGATTATTTGTAAAGGGAGGGGTTTCACAGTTTGATGAAGATATAACACACTCTGGACCATCCATCCTCCAGGCCCATTCATCAGGGGCAAAGAGAGAGAGAGAGAAACTTTCCCCCTCTTCCCTTCTCCAAAGCAATTCATCACTGGAGTTGAATTGGGAGTTTTGTCTTCAGCTAAATTCTCCCTCCCTGGACCTTTGCTAGGAGCCTCGCGGCAGCACCTCTAGGTTTATGTCACATTCCCATCTCTGGGCTCCCCGAGCAGTAGGACAAAGGAGCTGAAGGAGAGAGCCACAAACGAGAAGAAAGGGGTCGAACCTGGTGTTTCCATCACTACACAATACCGCTTTCTTTAGTAAGGTGCTTTGGTCCGTTCCACCCAGTGCAGTCACACAGAGAGACTGGGGGCTCGCGGCTGGGCCGGAGCATGCCCCAAACTCCTGCCCTGATCCATTCGACCAGGGAACTTTCAGTCACACTCACTGAGCAAAGAAGGACTTGGAGACGAGGGAGTGGGGGAGAAGTTTCTCCAGAGCTCCGTGAAGCTGGTTTCTTCCTGATAACCGCTGGGAGGAATTAGAAAGGTGCCTGTCCTCCAAGTTAAAGTATTGTACAATTGTGTCTTGACATGACGGGAGGCAGTATGTTTCTCTGGCACATAAACTACGCCATATAAACATTTGTCTCGCCTTTATAAGGGAAGAGCAGAGATTCCTGGAGACTACTTATGTAAGGGTGGGTAGGATAGATAGATAGATAGATAGATAGATAGATAGATAGATAGATAGATAGATAGATAGATAGATAGATAGATAGATAGATAGATAGATAGATAGATAGATGATCGTTTTACTTCGACCTAAACTTCCAGTACAGAATAACTGAAAAGAATTGATGAGGAGCTCCGAGGGCAGTCTTTTGTTTGGGAAGGAGTGATACTCATTGTTTGTCATCGCAGAGAAAGAGAGGAAATTAATTGCAACCAATTAATAATTAATCCAATTTAAACAGCTTTATTATCTCCCCAGAACGAGGGGGAATTTGTCAGATAACCCCCCGAAGACCAAATGTCAAGTTTAACCAAATAGTTATTGCTTTATCAAACAGCGTCTGCAAATAAATTAATCAAAAGCAAATATGTCCTTTGTGCGGCTCATTTGCCGGTAATGGATGGAGATGAAGATTTGCCGATATTATTGTCTGTCATTCAGTCTAACAAAGTGAACATTTATTGCATATATATTAAAAATTATCCCTTAATCGAGCAGGGCTGTAGTTGAAGTTATTGGAGTCTCGACAGAGGTGAGGTCCCTTTGGATAGAAGCCCCTTCTTCTCCTTTCCCTGCGAGTCCCTTCAGAACGTTGTTTCAAAATTGCTTTAATCCAAAGCTAAATTGAGCTGTTTTACTAACTGTCCACAACACCCTAAACAGTCTGAGGAGCTAATGGACGGGATGTTAGAAAAATAGTGGACGTAAGGCACATCAGAGGCGATACATTAGCCCAGGAGTGATGGCCCGGGACCTAGCAATGGGAAACAACTCCTCTTTGTCTCCCTCTTGGTTACATCATTTTCTAATTAGGCATAAAATTGTCTTCATACACTGGTATCGCTGGCTTCATAAACATAACCATTATGGTTCATAAGGATCCCATTGTGGGGAGCCCTTCTCAAAATAGAAAAGGATTTGGAGAGGCCCGGAGAAAAAAACATCTCCTTTGTTTTCTCTTTTGAGAAGATGGATGGGCGATGTCACGCAGCTGATTACTTTGGACTATTAAATTGTCAGAAAGGAAGAATTTCCCTAATAATAAGGGTTTATGGGGAATTATAGAGTTGGGTTCAGGGGGAGACAGATCGGAGACTAACAAGGAAAAACCGAAAAGTGGGGGGGGGAGAGAGATAAACTTTAAAAGTAAAACGGATGGGGAGGGGACAGTGCCTGTGTAAATCATTATTTAGTAAAATAAAAGGAATTAATCTAGGAAAACGGACATAATTTTAGTGCTAGAGCTTCCTCTGGTAAAATGGTTTTTCAGTGAGGATTTCTCTTCCCCCCCCCCTCTTTTTGGAGAGGTTCTGGGGGGGGGCTGAAACACTCGCACGTCAAACGCTTTTTTAAAACAGCAAATTCTCCCATTTGTCCCTGTACAAGGGCCAACTGTTTCTCCAAATTGTGCCGCCGCCCCAAAGCAAAAGCAGACTGGGCAGCGTTACCCCGGCCATGAATGGCAAGGCCGAGCAAAGCCAGCTTTAGCTCCGGGCCGTAAAGCCCAATTCAGGCCGCGCCCTGGTGGGAGCACGGCGCTAACTGGATGGAGATGGATGGAGCTGCTGCGAGCCCCCGACGCGGTGTCAGACCTGGGACAATTACTGTCTCCAAGCGGATGGACAGACTGACCTCGGCGCACTGGCCCACTGGCGGCCCTGATGAGCTTATCTGCAATTTGCTGGATTTAGTTTACAATAACCCGACTTGACATAAATAACTCCCATGCTGTGGCTACGCCTGCCTGACCTCCTGAACTAGTGCGAAAACACTGCTGTATTGAGCCAGGGGACAGGTTTTTAAGCTATTAAAATATAAACAAATTTCGAGCTACTTCCCAAGCCAATTCTGCCCAAAGATTGTGGTACAGGCTCTTTATTTCATCCGTGCCCAAGCGGACAGGGAGCTTCGATTTCCCCGGGTTAATTTTTTAACCACTACCACTTTCCCAATTCTGTCCTCCTCCTCGCTTCCCCTTCACAAGACATGACCCCACCGGCTACTCTGCGAAAGGCCAAAGCACGGGCTGAATATTTAAAAAGTGAGCTTTGATTTAAAGCAGCCCAACGCCTACGCTTTTAAACCGGATTGCGGAATAAGGGCCTCGGAGCAGATGGGATAAGCAGACTGACATGAGTTTATAGACGATTTCACTCCTGCACACTCACATCTCCAAATACAACAAATCGGGCGCTCAGACACTACGCTGCTGAAGGCCACATAAGTATTCTGAGATCACCATAGGATTCGGACTGAAGACAGCTTCAACTCACCCCCTGGGGTTCAGTTGCACATAGGGGATATAGCGACTGGTCCAAAGCCCGCCGAAGCCAAGAGGCGATTTTCTCATTCACTCCAGTGGGCTTTGAATCAAGCCCATCGCCCCGTGTGAGACCATTTCTACAGTCCCTACTCAAGCTATTGTCCTAGTGAATGACAAACCTGCAGTCTCCCCTGGAATGGCCCGGAAGGTATTTGTGAATAAGGTCCTAAAGATATGGCCCAGACGGAAGAAGGGCTGCAGGGTGCGGCCCCTCTTGAGAGCCCTACGTCGGGAAAAGCAGATGGACAACTTCACCACTTCCTCAACCTCACTGGAGTATTTGTTCGATCTGAAGAGTCCCTGTACGAGGAGGATTTGAGATCATTGTAGATCAGATGCGGCTCTGTACAATTATATATGTGTAAGCAGATACTGAAGTTTCTCAAATCTCATTTTATTAACTCGATGCAATATAACAGCAATGGAAGAAAACCTGCAGGCCTGACAATGGAGAAGCAAGCAGGACCTTCACACTACATTGTAAAAAGCACGTCTCTCGTGGACTCTTTTGTTCGTGTCCTTTCCGAAAGCATGGGGTTTGGCCCGAGCGAGTTTGGAGACCTTAACCCAATGTCTCGCAACACATCTGAATGCTGTTATCTGAGTGACAACAGTATGGTGCACTGGCTTCAACAGCACAACCCTTTACTGCACGTGCTCAGTAGTCAAATGTGAAATGAAATAACTGTCCACAGGAAAAAGGCAAACAAATAGTTTATCCACACGATAGACCAACTACTTACAGCATTTCATTTTAAAGTGAATGACTGAAATGCTGAAATACACACAAACATCTACCTGCATCTCTGTAGGTACTATTTATGTTTTAAATGTGTAAATGAACAAATAACATGCCTAAAACACACCAGAAGAAGCCCTTGAAAACAGAATTGTAATGGGGAACCAGTGTGTCACTATTGTGAGGTGTTGCGACGCCAACTAAAGAAACATTGCGTTTTTCATTCAGTAAGAAAAAGGGCCTATTTTATTGTAATAAGTTTCCACTTTGATCTATTGCCTCTTAGCTACAATTGCTGATCACATGATCTGGCTATTTTGGCCCTATTAAAAATGTAGGGCTAAAATAGCCCTACTAAAATACGGGCATGGAGTTCAGGCTTCTCACACAACGTTTGTTGAAACAAGATCTTTGTTTCGGTCCTTTGGAAAGCTCGGGGCCTAACTATAGGAAGGGAAGATGGGGAGGGGCATCAAGAGTGAAGGGTGGTGAAAAAAAGAAGCTTCCCCTGAAAAGTCCCCTCAGAGTCCTTGTAAAGCGGCTCTGGTGTTATCCATTTAACTTGGCATATGGAAATCTTTCCGCGGATCTACAATTAAAGGAGCTCCCCTTTATCCTTTTATTCTCCTGTTAACTTTTGTGTTAAATGTTAACAACCTGGCCCGAGCTATTATGGCGCTATTACCAAGTGAATGTTGACTCCAACCCGGACTTCTTTTCGGTCTATTCTGAGGCTGCCCTCCCACGCAGATTTATGTATTTTTGATATTAAATTCTCTCTCTCATTAAGGCTGCTCTCTTGTTGACTTTTATTGACCCTCGGCCCCTGTCCCCATACTTTTCCATATTTAATACTGAAACATTTTTTCCAGTGCCCTCCCCTCTTTGTTACCTCCCGGTTGACTGCTGTCCCTAATGGCATGTGCTGTTTGCTCTGTTGTTGAACTTGGTAGGGTCACATAGTCTTGTGCTGTGATATTCTCTGCATTTCCAACCTTGCTATTCTGACGAGGTGCCTTGTATAACAAGCCTTTTTCCCCCTAGCTACCAACTTCCTAATTACTTAAACAAACACCTTCCCTAATGATCCCCTAGGCTTCCTAATCCCTTTCGGGTTTTGTTTAGCTGAACTCCTAATGCTCTGCCTGTCCTACTGGCAGCTTGGCCTTTCTGACCTGAGACATCGCAGCTCTTCTCCTTGGAGCGGGTTGCCTTGTCCAGCTCCTCCTGGGCCAAAGGCCAGGCTCATGGGAGCATTGCATGCCACCAGCTGCTTGAGGTGACACTGAGTTACAAAGGAGAACCGCAAAGGAAACTTCAGCTCACACAGGCAAATGAATGTGTTCATTTATCTCTCCGAATTCAACACTTTGCTTCATGCCTCGGCCATACAGCTTGGCGGATGGAGAGAATATGTAAAGGAATAAATGTCCTTCCCAAGAAAGATTGGCTCACTTCTTGTGGCCGGTCTGTTCAGTATCATTATGTGACCAATTTCCAGAATTGAAGTTGCCTGGTGTTTTGATTCTTCCCTGCCTGTGCATTTGTGCCCTGGAGGTCCCTTCAAAATGGATACTAATTGTTGGGGCTGCACACTGCTGGCTGCTAAAATGCCCCAGGGCTCCAAGGACCTGCTCCTCAATGGCTTAATTGACAAGGACTTGTCTGTATTTAGGAGCAGCTGGTCCAAAGCATTGGCACATCAGTGCAATCTTAACACAGCATCCCTAGCCTGGAGGAGTATGAGGGTAAACGTGGTTAAAATGAAGGAAGATTTATAGTCGGTCCCCTTGGGTAATAGGACAGAAGACAGCTACCAAGATTTTGCCCTAGTAGGGGTTTCATTCATCAGCTTCCCAGCCTTGGTAACATGTCTAGGAGCCACGTTCCAGCCATTATTAATAATAGGAGGTGGCCATTTAGAACAATTAGGCAGGTGACAATATTCCACAACAATGCAGAGCCCTAAACAAGACAGGGGAACCACAGACGAACAAATCTGTCACGGGCTAACACTGTAGCTGCTTCCCTTTGGTTTTAGTGTGATCCAAGAGGCACTGAGCTCTCATTTATATAGAAAGTTTGAAGCCTGGAGTTAAATGTATTACCAACTAAATTATAACAGGCATCATTTTACAATGCTCCGATGAGAAAGGGGTATTTTGTGGAGATTGCGCTTCAAGCCTGTTTAGGGTGCCGCTTTCTATAAGGAACTGTCTGCATTAAAACGTAGATCATTAAATTTAAGCCATGTTTTAGTTTTAAAACGGAACTGCGATTAGGAGTCCGACGTATTTCATTTCAGAGAGATACAGCCACAGATATTTTCATTTGCTCCTATAAACCCCTTTAACTTGCACAATTCTTCTTCATCCGATTTAAATATTGTATTTCTAAACGCGACCTGCTATTTTGCCATAGAGGGTTATTCAGTTTTTTACAAAGGAGGTGTATTGCATGGTTTAAAATTAAGGTGGTGGTTGTTACTGCAATGTGTGGGAAATACTTTTATGTTCACAGAGTTAACCGTGTGAATAGGGATAATAGGTTTGGGATCTTCATTGAAATTTGAAGTTTTTAAACAGAAATTCCCTAACTTTTGCTCGTTTTCTCAACTTTTTTTGCAGGAACAATGCCAACATTGAAGCCCTCGGTTGGAGTCTGCACAGTTGGAGATCTTTGGTGCCATTTTAGACATCTTTGGATTTCATCAATCAAACTGACTGCAATTTTCCATAAAAACCCTGAATTTGGGTCAGAAAGTGGGCAAAGCAGATAAAGATCATTCGAGCTGTCTTATGAGATGATAAATAGATATCCTTTCAGCCCAACAATGCAAGAAGTGCAGTTTTGTAATTCACTTCCTTGGTTTTGAATGCAGTGAGTCGAAACAATTTATCCATGTTTTCCCATGGTTTAGAAGATGTCTTTACATACTTGTCAATAGTAACTTGACCTTTTCCCCCACTGAGTTACCAAATGGTATGTGTTTGTTTGCTTGTTTTCCCCAAAGTACAGAAAAGGTTTGTTGTTGTTTTTTAGAGACAAAATCAATAGATTATTTCTTCCTATCCTAAGACTAAGCAGAGGGTAGATAGCCCATATCAAGCTTAACTGTGTTCTGTTGATGATTTGCCCATGTGCTACTTTCGATACACGTGGTCCAAGCTGGGTTTCATACAAACCTGTTGGACTTGCTCAGAGTGTATTCTTGAACTTGACGAAGGGCCTTTTGAATAAGCCGAATGAAGAAACGCCCTAAAAGAAATCAAATCAGATAAAGAAGCCTCAGCGGGTCTTACCAGTCTGCCTCAGACCCTCGGTGGGGGGGAAGCTGCTTGAAATCTTGACTGAAAGCGATCTGTGAGTGGATAAAAACACCCCAGTTTCCGTTCCTTTTTCTCACAGTAAAACAAACTATTTTAATCCTAGTTGAGATGCTGCCTGCCTCATGGCTCATGCTCTGTTTAGCCCGTATTCTCTTTCTACTCTTGACCCTGCTGCCCAAAACTACTGTTTGGTTTTAACACGTCTTCGGTCATTGTATTTCGCCAGATTCCTGGCCTGAACTTTTCTGGAGGGAAACATCTTGCATAGGAATGTAGTATGACTGGGACAGTCCAATTTGCCGTTTAGTAAACACAGGTGTGCATTGTGTACAGACGTGCCATTATATAGTTATGTGATGTATCTGACTATGCCTAAACACCTTTAATAATTATAGTAATAAAATAGCCCTCGCACAGAGACATGGATCTTAAGGTGTATTTTGAAGGAAGTTAAGTATAATTAATCCCATTCTACAGAAGGAGAAAGCGAGGAATGGGATGGTTAAGTAACGCTTCCAAGGTTAGAAAGGAAGTCAGTGGCAGAGAAGGGAATGGAATCCACTTCTCTTGACTCCCAGTCCCAGGTCCTATATAGTGGAGCAAGCTATGTAACCTCCGTTGATCAAATACATTCAGCTAAGCAGTGGATTCTTTTGAGCATTCCAGAGAAGAGCAACAGGAAGGAGTTAAGGTCTAGAAAACATGACCTATGAGGCAAGATTGAAAAAAAAGGGGGGGGGGGGATTAGTCTGGAGAAGAGAAGACTGAGAGGGGACATGATAACATATTTCAAGTACATAAAAGGTTGTTACAAGGAGGAGGGAGGCAAATTGTTCTCAACCTCTGAGAATAGGACAAGAAGCAATTGCAGCAAGGACAGTTTAGGTTGGACTTTAGGGAAAACTTCCTAACTGTCAAGGTGGTTAAGCACTGGAATAAATTGCCTAGGGAGGTTGTGGAATCTCCCTCACTGGGGATTTTTAAGAGCAGGTTAGACAAACACCTGTCAGGAATGGTCTCTACTTAGTCCTGCCATGCGTGCAGGGGACTGGACTAGATGACCTCTGGAGGTCCCTTCCAGTCCTACGGTTCCATCCGCCTAGCCTCTGTACTTAGCTAGTTATATAGGAGTTATATATACACACTTTCCCCCTACAACTAAGAAGCAAGGGGAATACGCCCTCCTGGGGGAGGGGAGGACGTAACGAGTCTTTTTCATCTTTAATTCCTATAACTCTATGATTTTCTGTTAACTGCTCTTGTGCACTAAAAGCTATAAGAAACAAAGCCCCATAAACATAAATAAAGTGCAATCTAATTTAGATATAGCATAAAGTGAACCTATTCCAGCAGCCAAGACTCCTATTTAAGTCAATGAGAGTTTTGTAGGAGCAAGGACTGAAGGATTATTCCAATATGAGCTGGAAAAAACTTACGTACTTTCATTGGTTGGGAACGATGCAGGATAGTGACTTCTCTTACCCACTGGTTAATTATTATGAGGGTAGATCTCTGAAAATCACTTGTTTCTTCCACCAGCTCTGTCATCTACAATATACATAAGAGAGAGAGAGAGAGAGAGAGAGAGAGAGAGAGTTTTTTCCTCAAGCTTTTTCTCGCTAGCCTTGTACACCATAACACGAGTAAGTGCTAAACACTCAGTTAGTTAATGGATAATGCAGCCTCTGACCTGCAACGTACAGCTTCCTCTCACGCATCTGGTGAAAGCTGCTTACTATTTTGTTACATTTTGTAACATGAGCTGAGGCAGGGTTCCTATTAAGACAACCCTGAAAAAATTTCTCCAGAAATGCCAGTGTTAATGCTAGCCTGGGTCCCCACACCCTGGGCCTTTCACTTCTTTTCAAACTCTACTCCCCAAATCACCCAGACTTTTGTTAAAAATTCATAGATTCTCTGCTATTTCACTATCTCGATAAATCCAAGACAATAGGGTGGTTGTTATGGGCCCCCTTTCAGTACTAGGAAAATAATGTTTTGTTTGCCGGGGATATATTTTAAAGGTACTGGTGTATGGAATTTAAAATGAAACGCTCCATTCCACTAACCAGTGCTTGGCGTCTGCCAAGAGACTAAGCAGGGTTTTCACACACTAGGGTTTTATGGACATCACGTCTTCATACGCTCACCCCCCGCCCCTTACCTCTTACATTGAATAATAAGCCAATCCTTGTGTGGCCAGGTATCTCTACTTATTCTCATCTCTAAGGAGAATCTTTTTGGAAAGTTTGGTAAAATTCCATCTGACCACGACAAAAATGATACCCCACCCCACACACGAATGTTGTAGTGGTTAGAATAAACCCAGCTGCCTTCATTATTTCCCCCAGCGGGCACATACATCTACATAGACCGTCACATGGGCGTGTGTATCTGGGACACCACACAATACTCTGTTACCCAGCCTGTCCAGCAGTGCCAAGCTCCCTCTGATTTCAGGGGGAGCTTTTATTTGGCTCTTACCAGAAATCGCAGCCTGGATTTGTAAAGCGGCACATGATGTTCAAACAGATAGCTTTCCTGTTCCTACATCCCTGGCAATTCGAAACATGTGGTAATACAATATTTTAATATCCAGTTGCAAAAAAATGCAGATAAAATATTTCTTAACTTGTGTTTGTGTGGGGGGAATATCATTTTTGTCATGGTCAGATGGAATTTTACCAAACTTTCCAAAAAGATTCTCCTTAGAGATGAGAATAACCGGCTAGATCATTCAGGTGCACACTCTTTGCCTCAAAGTAAATGGGAATTTTGCTGTTGACTTTCAAGTGAGCAAGATCAGGCCTCTCGTTGGCCCTGCTGGATGTGTTACCTCTCACTGTTCGCTTTCTTTCCCTTAAACACGCAAGTAAAATCCCAGCCATAATTTGGGGGGGAGGGGAGAAGAAGGGTAGTACACATTGATAAAAATATCAGCTGAGCTCCCCTGCCTCTCTGAGCAGGAAAGCCCTGTTAGAGATTTGCATGGACCTGAATAAATCCAAATATCTCAGTGTTGATATTTGTGTTTGTGTTTCCTGGTCTCTCTCTCTCTCTCTCTCTCTCTCTCTCTCTCTCTCTCACACACACACACACACACATTTGGCCTCAGAGAGAGCTCTCAGAGGCATTAGAAAGGCCAGAGACAGTCACAGAAATAAATGCTTGTACACAAGCATTACTACCCC
Source organism: Lepidochelys kempii (assembly GCF_965140285.1). Lineage (NCBI taxonomy): Eukaryota > Metazoa > Chordata > Testudines > Cheloniidae > Lepidochelys > Lepidochelys kempii. The sequence goes on from NC_136383.1 coordinate 95,585,132, forward strand.
CGAATTACTTACTCTTTGCAAGTGTGAATGCTCTAACAAATATTTCACCACTAAGCCCCTTTAATGTAGAAGGGAAGAGGTAATGGTGAAGCTGCTGGATTTATGGGTCACCAATGTGACATGTAAAAATTAATACTCCCCTCCTTTAAAACCCCCCAAATCACCTGAGTGAAAGGAGACCGCCCTGACTGCTTTTCAAAGACATGGATGAACTCTGAGGGAGGTGCATATAGCTGTCATTTCATTCATATATCCGACATAGTCCGACCAAAAATGGGGAGGAGAATACAGATTTTCGAATAGTATTATTTGGTGCCATTGCAAAAGCATTGCCAGCTTGCATTTATAAATCGGGAGAGTGGGGGACACGAGAAACAAATTGCAGCTTCTGGAAAAGGTCTCGCGTGGAGATATTTTGTTCTAGGTAGTTTGCAATGGTAACTTGTTTTCTATGGTGTCCTCTAGTTATGATCAAACTACAAACGCCTTCATGTAAACAGATACATAGAACGCTCCTTTGACTCTCTACCCGGAGTCATTTTGTAGCGTTTAATTATCTGGTGATTAACACAGAGTGTGAATTCCTGAGGCAGAGATTGTGTCCTATGTGTTTGTTCAGCGTCTCGTACAAAGGCTCCTGTCTCGGGCCTTTGGACATCAGTGTAATATAAACACATAATTGCAGCATCAGATTCTAATCTCCAGCTGAGTTGCTGATTTCCCATTCACTCAGAATAACTGGTATATGCAAGAAAAAGCAGAGAAAATCAAAGGCTAGAATTTGGTCCGTTGCGTGAAAGACCCCCCCCCCCCCAGTACATCTAGACAAACCCAGGAACTTGATTCTGCCTCGGGATATGTGCGTAGCTCCCACAGAAGTCAATGGGAGCTGAGCGCATGCATCCAAGGGGAGAGTCTCGCTCTGGATGTGTCTCAGAGTCAACGTGTCAAATCCAATTTTCATCTTTAGCTTTGAATTGATCGGAGTGTTTGGATTGGCGCATTGTCGCGCTTTGTTTTCCTTGGGCTCTTTCCATCTGTTTGACAAACAAATATTTGAGGACATTTTTTAAAAGCAAAAATCGTTCCCCCGGTTGCAAAAACACCTAGTTAGGGTTTTAAAAATCCATACATTTTACAAGGTCTATTTTTTCATCCTGTGCTACGCGCAAATAATTCCCTGCCAACATGAATGGGCGTTAGGAGAATCTCTCTCTAGAGGTTTAGGGAGAAAATCTGCCCGATCGCTGGTCTTTCAAACGCAGAAATAGGAGCGGCTAAATGTACCCCTGTTATCTCAGCGTGCACGCCCTGAGCGGCATTGCTCTGCTCCTGTGGATCGCTCATACTGCCCTGTGAGGGATTCATAGTCCTAACCAGTCACACCGGCGTGCGCGGGCTAGAGTCACTCGCTCCCCTCGCCGGCGGGCGGTGAAAGGACCCCAAGGGCCGGCTCCGTGGCAGCCGGGCCCGCGTTCAGCCAGCAGCGAGCTGGGGGTCTCCGGCTGGCCGCGGGGACACGCCCCCCCCCCCCCCCCCAGGCCGGGGAAAGGCGGCCTGCGGCCCAGCCTTCGCTCTGCGCCTGCTGGAGGCTCTGGCCCGGGGCCCTGGCCAGATCCCCGCCCCGGGCAGAGGGCTGGAACCGGCCTGCCGGAGCGCCGCGGCGGCTGGAGGACAAGCTCCCTACTGCCTGTGCATGTTAATCAGGCGCCGGGGAAGGGCGCGGAGACAAGGGGCGGCGGCGGGAGACGCGCCCTGGCCGGGGCACTCGGTGCCACTCACGCCGGCGGGGGGCTCGCCGCTCTCAGCAGCCTCGCCCCCCGGTCTCTCAAAGCCTCTTTCAGCCGCGCTGCGGGCTCCTCACCGGAGGAGGCTGGCGCTACATAAAAGCGCATTAGGACAATTATCATATCAGGCGGCGCAGAGCATGTCCGCGGAGGCAGCCCGGCAGCTTTCAGGCATTGAGCCACGTTCAGCTGGGCCGGGCTGTAAAGAGCCATTTGAATTCGGAGCCTGAATGGAGCAGCCGCAAGAACAACGAGGAGAGCAACAGAGCTCCCTTTATCCCGCCCGCCACGGCCCCTGCTTGCTCATTCCCCGGCTGCTGCACCTTTCCCGCTCATGGGCAAATGCGGCGAGCGCTGCTGGGGGGGGGGGGAGGGGTGGGCAGCGCGTGAGCGCCAAAGGCCCGTGTCGCTCCCATCCTCACTCCCAGCCGCTGGAACCCGGCGGCAGAGCCCGAGCGCTCCCGCGGATGCAGCGCACGCGCCACCAAGGGCCTTGCCTTTGCTCCTCTGCAAACACAAACGGCAGAACCGCCCTGCCCTGCCCCGAGAGCAAGCCTAGGCCCACGCAGGACGAAGAAAAGTGCCGTCCTGTTAATCCCAGAGCGACCGTGTCTCTAAGTGACGCTGTGATTTATTTCCTTGCTATGTGCCAACCTCATTGCGCTGCGGCGGTTATATTTCAGGATCAGACACGTATACAGGCTTCGTTAGTTACCTTCCACACTGGCGAAGACGCCGCTGAAATAACCTCCGAAAAAATGAAATAAATTAATCCAGCCGCTGGCTCTCTTATATTTTGCTGAATCTTTTAATACCCCTCCCCCGCCCTGCCATTTTTGTGACACAAAACCGTACGAGCCAGCAACCCGGTTGGGCTTTGGCAGATATGATCTATGGAGGCAGATGAGCCGAAGTGCTATTCAAAATATTGTCCATTGTGTTCGTAATCGCCTTTAACCGAAGCCAGTTTATGACTATAATAACCCCTTTTCATATTAATAACGCCGAAGCCTCCTCTTCAGTGCTGTGCTGACGGGTGTCCTGCGCAGGTGTCTCGAGCAACCTGTTCACACTGTGATCTCATGCGCTTCTTCGTTTATTATTTTGGTGAGCAAGCAGGTGCTGTTATGTGTTATGTGAGCACGCACGCACTCGAATAAACAAAAGGATTTGTTTGCGCTGAATCCGCGAGCATGAAGAATTGTTTAATTTCAGGGGAAAGTGAAAGGGGCTGCTTATGCCGGGATGTGACATTTCCTGTGGTGAAGCCTGCATCGGCTGCTAATAGAGATCTAATTGATGGGTGAAGTCCCATTTCCGCGCTCTCTCCTTTATTGCTCCATCCAGTCTGTTGCAAAATATAACCTTAATCTGATTTAGCAATTCCTCCAGGATTCGGTGCAAGTTTACAGCACAGAAAAATCGTTATTAAAAAAGTTAAAGTACAGACTTAGATTCAGCGCATTGCCTTTTAAAATCCTACCCCGGTTCCTGACATTTAACACTTTCTCTTTTTGTAATAATGCCATTTTTATTATTCATATCAAAGGGGATCGGTGCTAATGTACCTCACGCCTCTTTGTTTTAAATGTAAATGTCAACATTTGAGAATTAAATTGCCTCACTTAGGAGAATGACTCCGTTCCCTACCCACATTATAAGCAGAACGACTTGATTGGGTTTGATCAGGCTTATTAAAAGTATTTTTCTAGGATTTCTACAACTGTGTAACTGACTTCTACATTTCCAGTGTATTTTGTGGATTCGGTGGCATTTAGGTTTATTTAATTCAGGACTATTCTAAGTGATTATAGCAGGATGCACTTACATCTTAAGAAAATAGTTTTTGAGTTGATGCAACCGTCATAACAGAAAAGTTTATTGCAAAAATCATTTATCTGCACGGACTTATTGTTCTGTTTTTCTTGCTAAATGCTCGAAATAATACATTTTTTAAAAATGGACCAGGTACATTAATGCCAATGGAGAAGATTTTTTCTGTATTTTACAGATTATAGATTTTACAGATGTAAGGAAGTTAAATGGTGCCTCCGAAGAATCTGTAATTAAAGACTACAAATCCTACATACATATAAATCAGATTTGTTTAAATATATATTCAGCATTTTGAACCCTTCTCTCTTTTTTTAACTGTAATTTTAGGAGTCAGAGCTCATCTACATTGTCAATTTAAGAAAAACACCTCGGTCCATTGATACCGGCCACACAGTGTATTACAAAAGCACGGAAAATGGGTGCAGCTGGTAACATGAAAGGGAAAGGGTAGTTCCAATTTTCAGATCCCCTGACAATCGCAACCAAATGCGCTGGTTTGTTAACCCGCGCTGTAGGATGAAGACACAACACTCATTCTCAGAACCTAGATTTTCTAGGAAGAGTCCCTGAGCCCTTGGAAAATCTTACAGACTTAAGCCACAGCAGGAGTGTGTGAAGCAGTCCTCAATTCACTACCCCAGCTGTAATCATAGGAAAACCTCGGGAAGCTTCGCTGCCTGGACTAATATGTGAAGTCAGTCGATATAGCAGCGCAATTCCTTTTACGGGATTCTTTTCCTTAATGTTTTTGCGGCCTTTTTCATCTCGGCAATATCAGCTAGTGAGAAGGAGTGTACAGGCATTCTGGAGCTATACAGCCTCTCTTCAGTGCCCCTGGATGGGTTTAATGAGGCGGAACACTATGAAGGGGATTTGAACTGGTCTAAATGATTGATGAAGCCAGGGGCAAGGCTGAGCTTTCTCCGGATAAAGCCCCATACATCCCGTCATAATGGCTGGATAGTGGCAGGGCTGGGCTCCTTCAAAAGCCGTGGCCCAAACGCATTGAGAGAAAACAGGGAGGGAAGGTGCTCTGTTGTTACCTAATCAGTTTGTGCACTGAGCCACCAGCCGCCTGAAGCAGGATAGCGCTGGAGAGGAAGTGAGGAGGGTGAAAGGGGACGTATCTGACACACACACACACACACACACACCACCCCCTCTCCAGTGGAGGGAGGGCTGAGATCCAGCTGCCTGAGAACACAGCATGGGACTAGGGCACTCGCTCCAGGGAACTGCCTGAGACGGAGGGGGACAGAGAAAGGAGCCTGCAGAAAGTCAAAGTACAAATGGAACGTTCGCAGCATCTTTAGCGCTGGACAAAGCTGGGTTTCCCCTCCCCTTGGAACACGTGCGTGGTCCAGTTGGTAATTTACCAGGGGAACATTTTGGTGATTAATGACGGTCTCCACTCCACGTTAGAATAGATCGTTATTTAGCAAAGAAAAGAATGCCTTGAAAAATCCTATCCATATATTCCATAGGCACAAGGATGCTGAATACACACATACTGCCCAAGGGTGTGTCTCTCCAGGGAGATGCACAAGAACCATTGCTGCTGAAAGTACAAGAGGACAGATTTAACTATATGCAATCGTTTCAGGAGCTGAGCAAAATGTTTGGGTACATATTGTGCAGGAAAGCTTGAGCTATATCTCCTGGAGCTGTGAACGCCTCAGCTCTCACAAGCTAAAAGGAGGTCAGGCCTGGTCAGTATTTCAAGCAAACTCCAGGAAGTGATGTGATGGTGAATCAGTTAGTGGCATTCTTCTCTTTGAATGTATGTGCCAGCCTGGTGCTAGGGTACTCTACTGCTGGAAATGCATCTTTCAGATATAATGTAAAACTGAGGGGTTCAGGTGGTTTCAAAGAAGTGCCAACTAGGTTATGCTCGCATGACACACAGTGTACAAAAAGAAAAGGAGTACTTGTGGCACCTTAGAGACTAACCAATTTATTTGAGCATAAGCTTTCGTGAGCTACAGCTCACTTCATCGGCTCACGAAAGTTTATGCTCAAATAAATTGGTTAGTCTCTAAGGTGACACAAGTACTCCTTTTCTTTTTGCAAATACAGACTAACACGGCTGCTACTCTGAAACCTGAACACAGTGTACAAGTTGATTTAGTTAAATCAGTGCAAACCCCTCGTTTGGGCACATTTATTTTGAATGAAGAATGATCAATGTCAATTTTGCCTAAATTGGTTAAAAAACCTCTAACTTCTGTGTGTAGACCAGCCCTCATATCTAAAGCCTGATCTATAAACACTTCCTGCTGAGCATAATGCTTACTCCCAGGAGGAGTCCAGTTGAAGTACAATGCTGAGTAGTATTTGCAAGATTAAGCCCTCAGTATGCATTTCAATAATGGGCAAAGTGATTTCTATACCAACAGAAATTCTATATGGCCAAATCAATGGCTGGAAATAGCCCAATATAGGGGCTTATCTTGTAGCCCTTATGTATACCACTCCATTTACAGTGAAATACTGTTTTGAGTACACAAGGACAAGAGCAGCAAACCTGCTCTGGGATCCTTTGGGATGAAAAGTACTGTGCAAAAGAAAAATAATTGTATCATTTTATATTTCTCAATAAAGGAAAATTTTGGAAATATTTGTTGCAACATATGCATGCCTGTATGTGTTTTCTGCAATACTGTTTAAACACATAATTAATGTACATATTTTATTATACAGACCTAGGATTGGACAAAACAATATATCAGCTCCTAAGAAAGGGATGGCTATTCATTTCTACAGTTTGCCCCTATCACTTTGTCTTTAATTATCTACTGTGGGACCAATCCCACAGCCTTTACTCAGGTAAAATTTCCACTTAAGTCAGTGGGCTAAATCTGACCCACCTTACTCATTTAAGTAACCCCCATCAACTCCAATGGGGCTATAGGCATGAGTAAAATGAGCAGGATTTGGCCAGGATCTAACAGGAACCACCTTACAAACAAACACCTAGGCTTCCTGGGGATTACTCACACCAGTAAGGTTTTCAGAATCGAGCCCATAGTTTGCCAATGATGGGAAGAGAAGTCTTGCTCTAATAGAATAATTTAACTGTATATTATGTAAAATTTCCTGCACCCCAGGAAGTTAGGGAAAAAATAGAACAGTTCTATTAAGAAATATGAACAGAACAGAAATAGAACACTCCTGAGTATTGTTATCTGGCAAAGTAATAATCAAATGCTTTAAAAATAGGAGGCAAAGGAAGTCAGTGAGTTAAATGAAATTACTAGTACATTTTTTAGAGTAACAGCCGTGTTAGTCTGTATTCGCAAAAAGAAAAGGAGTACTTGTGGCACCTTAGAGACTAACCAATTTATTTGAGCATAAACTTTTGTGAGCTACAGCTCACTTCATATACATAGCTCACTTCAATACAGACATCTCATTGGAAAGGGAAATTTTCAAACTGTTGGTTGTCATTTTAAATACTGTATTGTTTTTCTTACAAGGAACCGTGTCTGATCAAACTGCTTTTATCTCTACATTCTCTTTATTTTAGCAATGATAACATCATTGCATTGCACTTCCATAGTGTCCTAGATCCAAGGATCTCAGTACATTTTATACTTCATTAATAATTTAACAGTAGCAAAGCAATCTTATCTAGCAGTTATAAAGCACTTTCCTTCTGAGGATCTCAAAGCGCATCACAAACATTAGCCAATTAAGTTTCACAACAACCCTGTGAGGTAGGCATGGTAAGTATTATTAGCCATATTTTACAGATATGGAAAACGAGGCACAGCAAGGCAAAGGCCAATATTTTGATAGTGGGTGCTAATAGTTTTGGGGTATGTAATTTGAGACAGCTGGGGCCTGATTTTCAGTTGGAGTTGCAGGTGCTGAAAGTGTCTGAAAATTTGGCTCACGGTTTCTCAGGTAAAGTACTCACAAACTCAGACACCCAAAACCAGTAGCTACTTGTGAACTAACCATCTGTCTGACACACTCACTTGTTAAGGTCACACAGTAAGTAAGGGTCTCAGAGCAGGGATCAGAACCTAAGTCTCCTAGTCCAATGCTCTAACAACCAAACCAGGTTTCCTCCTATCACTGTTAAAACTATTGCACTGGATCATCCCCTTCTCACCTTCTGCAAGCTGAGAAGACCCATATTTAATGGATCCTGCTGGAAAGGGCATGGAAGTGGATGGGGGAGATGCCAGATCCACAGCACATCTCCCCTCCCACCCACAGAAAATCCTCCGCAGATGCTCCACAAATAGGAAATGGGTGGGTGGGGGTGATACCAGGAGCTTGGCTGCTTTCTTCTATATTAGAACCCTGGTCCTGCACAGAATCTGTCAATAACTTAATTAACTGCATTGTCTTACTTGACATCTCTCTGTGCTAAGTGTTTGTCTCCCTCACACACGCAAAGGGGGAAGAGAAGGGTGAGGGATAACAGGGAATTATGGGCAGTGACCAGTAGAGGAGTTTATGCATGCACAACTCCCAAGGGAAAAGTGTTGCCACAGAGGCCAAGGGCACAGGAAGCTGCAAAGGCACAGGGACTTCACATATCTCTGTTATCTGCGTGGATCCCAGAGGATCCATGAAATTAAGTGGCCAAACCACCTGCCAGTTCCATGGGATTTGAAGGTGGGGGGAATGGACATTTTGGGAGGCCCACCCCCTTCCTGAGTAATATGGTGGAAACTGCACAAAGGAATACACAATTTTCCTGTCCTCATCATGGATTTTGCCAGAATCAGGAAAGAGCGGAGCCATTATTTATAATCATTATTGACAAGTAAAATGTTTATTTATAGGTCCCCATAAGTGTGCAAGGTATCTTTCAAATCATAGAGATAATTATCTGAACCAATATATGCATGTAGCCAATATCACTGTAATAAACTGCAGAGTCATGTGAAACTCCATTTATTGTGCACTTGGCTGTTTAACCTGCACTCTGCCCACCAATCCATCCCTACCAGGACTACAGCTAATATTCCAAAACTGGGTAGCTTCAAAAAAGCCTATAGTTTAAAAAAATACTTCTTACTATCCCCCAATGTGGAATTTCTCCTCCCACAAAATTATACAGTCCTTATACCCACAATAGGCAATATTCAGACCTGGACTAGGGACCTGTTGAAGAGCCAACATCTCATGACCAGCTAAGGTAGAAATGACACTTTATGGTCCCCATTCAGCAATGCCCATTTTTAACCCTGTAAAGTCAATGGGACTACTCATATTTAGTGAGATTCATACTTAAGCACCTTTCTGAACCTGGTCTCTATCTACAGACAGCCAGGAATCCATAACTTTACAATGGTCTAAGGCTTTTCCCCCCAGCCTGGACAGATCATATCAGATCTTAACATTGCAACTTTATCACATACAGAAAAGCAATTTCAGGTATTCTGGGAGCTTTCAAAGGTTTAGCAGTTATCACTTTTCTCTCCCTTTGACGCCTGCACAGATGGACTTATGGTACTGACATAGACAGAGGTATGGGAGAAACAATTCTGACAGCTTTAAAAAAAACTCTCAGAAACATTGCTAAAATAAATTTCCCTGTGAAATACCTGGTGTATGTGGAATGCATGAAGGCATGCTGTGGTATAAAGATTTAATGGCCTCTTATTTGTGATGACTGGCATAACTCACTGTTGGCTTTGCTATATGTGACTAATGCAGTCATCCTATATTTATGACAATAAAACCTTAATACTACACTACACCTATATATATATATAAATCAGATACAATATATATCAGATACAAAAAAAAAATAAAATAAAGGAAATGAAAGCCTAGGCCAACATCGTCCAGATAAGATACTAAAGTTAGTTACTTTAGTTACTCAGATCCAAATTTAGTTACCTAAATAAAAGCGACCTGATATTCAGAGATGTGGTACCACCATTATTGCTAGGTGTCTAAATCTGGATTAAGGTGGCTAGCTTAAAGTACTATGGTCAAAACTTGGGTGCCTTATCTCCGTAGAGAGCGTACTGAATGTTTTACTGGAACTCCCAGTTTTGTTTACAATATTTTCCATGCACATGGACACTTTTCTCCAGCTGTGTCACAATACGCAGTAGTCTGAAAGGTTCTCAGTTAGATAGCCTTTGCAACAAAAGTGCAGTCAATGAAATAAGCGACAAAGATTAGCTGTGAAGTGTTCTGTGGGGCTTGTTTTAGAGGTTCCTCCTGTCAGTGGTCAGTTATTATGAAAGAAGAACAAAGTTCCAAAGCTGCCTGCAGTTCCATTCAAATGATCTGTTGCCCAGGCAGGCAGGCCAGCAGCTAGAAGCCAGCAGGCAAAATTTAACAGCCACGCTTTAAAATGCTAGTAACAGCTATCAATGGATCCATAACTCTTAGCCTTCTAGATATGGGGTCATCTTTCAATACTACCCCACTGTCATATACAACATTTGTCTTGTCCCACATTCAATTAATTGTGTCAATCTATAGGGTGACTATATAATACATATATTCAATAGCACAATGAAAGCAATAATCTCCTACCCAGTTTCTTTCTTTCTTTAAGTGCTATTACAAAGTTTCCAGCAAAAGGGAAGCTGAGAGGCTACAACCTATTCTAGCCCTGCAACGACTGTGTAAATGAAGGAAACAATGTAACTATTTAAATAAATTACCTGTTTCTTGTGATTGCTTTTCCCATCATGATGAACCTAGTAAATGGTATGAAAGAGCAAAAAGTGACTTTACTTACAATTTCTAAACTTATAACTCAAAAAGATGTAGAGAGGCTAATAAGCATCAATTCATGATTCTCATATAATTACTTTTCCTACTGTCTTTTTTAAAAAGGGAATTATTTATATTTATTATGAGTAAAATGTAAATGTAGGACATATATAAAATAGCTCAGAGCTTTCTCAGTTTAATGATTTTGTGGTTCTAGGGTTTGAAGTACTAATAGCTTTATGTGTCTTTAACATAAATAGCACAGCTTGCAGCAAAATGATTTCTTCTTGGTTCACAATTCAATTTAAGGTATTACAATAAAACAACAGGTATTGCTGTTCTCAGCATCACTGAATTCACTGCACACATATTTCAAATCTATTCTCTTTCAAGAAAAAAGGGTTATTTTAAAGGAGTAATCAGAGTGCGGGAAGTCTGGAAGGTAGCAAATTTTGTACATAGCTTTAAAAAAGCCACGAGGGATGATTCAGAGAATTGCAAAAAATGAGCTTTACTTTTGTTTCAAGTAAACTGGTTTAATAATTAAAGAGACAAATACAAAACATCTAGGTGCATCTGATATGACAGAAACAAACCAGCAGGGCTTCTGCAAAGAAAAATCCTCCCTCTCTAATCTATTAGAATTCTTTGAACATGTCTATAAAATGCTGGATAAAGAAGAACCAGCTCAGTTAATTATCTTGACAAAGACTCATAGGAAATTAATAATCATGGGAAGACAGTTAAAGTACTGCCAGTGGATTAGAAACTGGCTAAAGGACTGAAGTCAGAAGTAGGAATAAATTGTCAATTTTCCTCATGGCAAAAGTGAAGTCTCCTAAGGTTCTGTAGTAGCATTGGTATTGTTTAAAGTATTTATTAATTACCTGAGGGAGTAGACAAACAATGAGCTGGCAACATTCACAGAGGACACCACATTATTTAGTTTAATCAAGACAAGAGAAGACTATGAGGAACTTCAGAAGGACCCAACAAAATTTGGTGAATGAGCAGCACAATGGCCGGTGACATTTAGTGCTGACTAATGTAAAGAAATGCACATTGGAAGGAATCATTTGAACTCCTCAGACACAGAACTGGGTTCTAACTAAACTGAAACCACTAAGGAAAATAATTGGGCATGACTGCAAATGGGCTCCGTGAAAACATCCACACAATGTGCATAAGTGGCAGGGTTAAAAAAATGTTAGGGTGCTTAAGGAATGGAATAAGAAATAATGTGGAAAATATTATAGTGCCATTGTACGAATAAATGCTGTGCCCTCACTTTGAATGCTGTGCTCAAGTCTGGTCATGTTAGCTGAAGGGGTTCTAAAAACAATTAGAGATACGAAGAGGAGATTTCCTTATAAAGACACATAAAAATGACTGGGAGATGATAGAAGTAGATAAAAAAAGGAATGATACTGAGAAGGTGAATTTGGTGCTCCTGTTTATCCTTCTCCATAATATAAGAACAAGGAGACATTCAATGAATTTGAAAGGCAGATAAAATTGATACAAGTATTTTTAAAATTGATGTATTTTAAAAAATCCTTTTATCAATTTTCAATATAACACATAATTAGCTTGTAGAACTCATTGCCACATGATGTAACTGAGGCCAAGAGCTTCGTTGGTTTTTTAGTGGGTTAGAAATTTATATGGCTAATGAGTTACATAGACAGGATTAAACAACATTATTTTAAAGAAGGGATAAAACCTTCATACTTCAAATATATGTCAACCATTAAGTGACTGGGGTTAGTTATGGGCAAATTATTTTATAATTGCCTGCTATTTTTCTCTGAAGTGTCTGGTATTAGCCACTGTCAGAACGGGTAATGAGTAGGCGGTGAACTAGTCTGATCCAGTATGGTCATACCTACAACTTTATTTTTATCTTTGAATCTAAGGCCTCAATCCTAGAAATAGGCACAGAAGCGGTATTATTCGTGTGAGTATCCACATTAGCTTCAATGTAACTAGTCATATGAACAAAGATACTCATATGTGCAAGTATTTTCAGAATCAGGCCCTTCAACAACAAACAAATTAATACAATATTACACTGTAGTTAAGTAAGTCATTGTAAATATTTGCCAAGGCTACTGGAAGCATAATCAATAGAGACAATTATATGTTAGTTTTAAAATATTTCTTTATTGAAATCAACTAAGGACTGCAGCATCAGGCCAATAACCATTCTCCTCAGCTTTCCCCCCCCCCCGTATGTTAGCATTTACTTTTACTTTTAAAATAGGTACATTAATATAAGTGTAGCAAAGAAGAGGTGGGGGCTGTACAAGATGAGAGTACTGCAGTAAGGGAGACAGCAGGTTCATTACCAAATGTAATTTAAAGTAAATAACAGTCACAGATGTCTCATACAGGGCCAGACTATACACAAATTATATATGCACAGACAGAAGTTCTAATTGTCAGAAATACAACGAACAGAGAATCAGTCAGTGAAAAGTGACTTGTTTTCCATAAGATTCTTTTCAGAAAGTAAATATATCTTATAAATGAATATTTAAAGGAAATAACCTCTTTATATTTACAACCTCTTTACAATTCTTTACATAAATGTAGTGGTTTAAAATATGCAGGATTTTCAGCAATACTATAATATTTTTATAACTAAACAGTCACCATCTATTCCATATACACAAACATCCGCCTACCCAGAAAATAATTGTGGATAATTCAATGTTCAGATTCGATAATGGATGCTCAAATAAATATAAGAATTCCAAGCAAATTTGTGCAAATGAAAAAAGATTTCCTCTGACATAATGGCATGGTGCAAGGCTGTCTGTAATGAGCTGTAATTTGTCTGGAAGAGCATTTTAAAGGGTTGATCCATCCACTGGAAGACCAGCAACTGCTTTGAGACTAGCAGCAATGAGCCAGCCTGCCTCGTCTCAGAGGAAATTACACCACAAGCAGGCCAAATTTCTGACAACTTCCATAAATTATTTCAGATTTTCATATTTCAAATTTCATCTGCATTCATCATATGAGTTTGACTGGGGAAAAACGTCTAGGAGGAGCTCTGCTAGCATTCAGTGCAGCAGTCCCAGGAGCCTGCCCTGGGACTAGATAATTTAATTTAGTTTTGATTAGATTATTCTTGCTGCAGTCTACTGCCAATCTGAAGTATTGTGCCTTCTCTTCTACTTAACCTTCCTGCCCCATGCCTGCTCCAGCTTGCATGCAGCTCTCTGTATTGCAGAATATATTTGAACAATCAAAGTTAGGAGTTATTATTTTGCTTTCCATTGTCCATCCTTATAAAAGCACACATCTTTCACTGGGTTCCCTCTTCCCAGAAATCAGATTACTTTTTTTTTTTTAAGTTTGTAATATTGTTTACCATTTTCAGTGGAAAGTGCCCTGTAATTTAGGTGGAAAATCTAAAATCATTACAATATCTTTGGATGATGCAATATACCATAAATAAGGATCATCTTTAAAACAACTATAATCATCACTAGGCAATATATGAGAGAATAAAAACAGGTAAATAATGAATAGATCAATCTATTAAACTAAAAATCTACTGTTAACCAAAGTTATTTAATCGAACCCGTTACCTAACGGCCAATGGAAAAAACAAAAACAGACAAACAAAACCCCTCTGCAATGGTTCTTCAAAAGTAAGCCATTACATCTGCAGAATATAAACTCTTAGCAAAAATCCAAAAGCACAAATATGATTAACTTACAAAAAAGACTGACACAATAACAAAATATTATTGAAAAGCATTGTAATAAGATTTCTCTTCCAATGGAATCACATCCTGAATATATAGCATGACAATTAACAGCAACAACAGGCAATAAGTATTTCTTAGTGTATGGTCGTTATTTTTACCCATTTACAGAATATGATTGTATTTATACATGTTTCAGTAGCAGAATATTTGTAATTCTCAAAGTTATACTCTAGATTATTAGAAACACAGATAAAGTAAACAAAGCTAATGTTGTTCTTTAAGTAATATCTATCACTTCCCTGTTATTGAGTTATTTTGTTTAACAATATAGGGTTTTTTGATGCTATGTGTCTGAACTGAGGACTTTAAGTTCTTTATTGTTCTCCATTCTGATGAAAAAAATTGAATTGGGGGCTGTTATATCGAGTTTTGTTCAGTAAATATACTGAAATCATATTTTTGTTAGAAACTATCAATAAATCCAGTATAAGAAAAGTAATAAGATACAAATATGAACAGGACCTTTGCAAAGGAAATATTACAAAGAGAGTGTACCCATAAAATATATTAGGGAATGTGTTTTTTCCCTTGTGCTAGAAGAAAATACAGAAGGAATTACATGATATTGTGTTATTTTTAATACAGACACAGTGCTTGAAATCAGAGGACTCTAACTGTTGTTTGCTAAGGTTCAAGAAAATTATCAAACATGATCTTTTGCTAACATGTGTATTACTTTGAAGGGTCATTAGTTACCAATTTGAAGAGTTCTCGCTCATTAATTGATCAACACAAGCCACACACGTAATTGACCAACACAAGCCATGTTCTGTAAAAAAATTGCAATATATAGTTCTGATTATGTGATCTCTGTAGTTCAGAAAAAGAATCCATAGTAAAAAGAAATTGAGGAAAGCAAACTGGTGGTGAGCTACAGAACAAAGTTAAATGCAAAGCATATTAGGTCTGTGGTGCCCTAGGTACAAGTTACAGCAAGGAGGTAGGAATATGAGATCTGTCTAGCTATGCAATGTTCTCATTGTCTATGGGCCTGATTCTGCAAACCTGAAATAGTCCATTTCCACTCAAATAGCCCATTGGATGCAGTGGGACCAGTCACATGGGTAAGAGTCTGCAGGATCAGGTCCTATGTAACATGACAAAAGCTGCATATTTTTTCCAAATGTATTTGTTTCATATAAGTTATTAGAGTTTTTCCAGAACAGCACAAGACAGGATTTTTTCCTGATATAAATATTTTTTGTCGATATTTTTGTTAAAAAAAATATTCAGAACTGCAGCGTGTCTTACACAGACATTTTCTCCTTTTTTCCCTCTAGTAAAATCAAATGACTCTCTCCCTGCACACACACACAACTTAATTTTTTTTTTGCTATCCTCCATTTCATATTCAATGTGTGCCTAAACTTTAAGGACTCAGGGGCTGATCCAAAGCCCTTTGTGGTCAACAGCAAGACTCCCATTGACTTTAAAGGGCTTTGGATCAGGCCCCCTTTGTCCAAATTTGAGAATCTCATTTTGCTATTTGCATTTTTAATTATAAGTCATGTGAGCTATAAGGCCTTTATTACATTGCAGGGAATGGGAACATAAATATGTTTTACTGGAAATAATGGTCAGCCAAGAGATTTCAGGTACTGTTATTCCACTACATAATATATGTAATTAAAGTAAAATTAACTACAAAGCCTTAAATATGTGACAAATAATGTATTTACAGCATACTATATGCCTAATTGGGAACACTGGTGGGAAAATATATTTAAAAGCACACAAAGCTGACTAGCTAAATAGTTTACGTAACACAAAAGCATAACACATTTAAGAGTGGTTAATGAAAAAGAGTATTCATATTCATGTTCTATAAAATATAATAGAATTTGTACTTGTTAACATTAGAGACTTGAGTATTTACGTTTCCTATTGTGCACAATATCAGCCACTGACTTCAATGGGCTTTGGATCAGGCCCTAGTTGCTCTGTATTTTTGCTTGACTGTAGGTTTCATCTTTCCTTTTTCATAAGAAATCTGTAGCCACTTGCATAATCTTTGGAAGTTCTCTTCAACTTCTTAACTCACACCCCAAAAAAGAAAATGTTTGCAGCTGCTTGGTCTCAAATTGCTAATAGCAAGAGCTCATAAAAATCTGGCACTGGCTTTTTGAGTTTTGAAGAATGCAGAAGTAAAAAAATGCACTAATGGATTCCCTAACAAATTTGCCATTTTCCTGTGACTTTGTGTATCCAGCAGACCTGTACCATTACATTTACTTTCAGAAAGTCAAGGGGAAAAGAGAGGCTAAAATATTCTTTCCAAATATACAGCCTAACAGTGAATGCTCTTAGGGTTTTTTGGTATTGATAGAAATTTTGAAACAGGATCTTTTAATTTTAGCTGCTTTGCCCTTTGGAATATCAATTTCTTGAACAAAGTAATTTCCTCAATGGGAAGAAACTGGAATTTAAAGAAAGACCAGGTTCCAACTCTCCCCTCCCCCAAAAATTCTGAATTATATTTGGATCACAAAAATCATTTTACATGAAAGAGTTAGAGCTTTGAGAGCAAATGACATTACTTCTAAATGCAAAAGATTAAAAAAAAACTTTAGAATTTTTCCAAGATATAAAGAGAGTCATGGGTGTCATTTGCAAGCCATTGTCTGTTCAAACATGATTTTGTTAAAAGTATTGTATATGCTCCCACAGCAGCCCCTGCATTTGCAAGTAACTGCCTTAACACTGAGTTACTGGACAAGAATGCAAAGATTTCAGCTACATTTCCTCCTTCAAAACCAGTCACTTTGTACTGCTCAGGTGGTGCAAAATAGCCAATAACTGGCTCTACCTGGCTAGCTGAGTTTTCCCCCTGTTTGGGGCTGCTGTCACATGGTGTAAAAAAACCCAACAACCTTACACCAACTGCCTTCTGTATCCTGGGGCAGAATGCCTAAGGAAGCCTAACCAAAAACACCTGTGCTTCACCAATTCTCAACTGCCATGTGGCGCCTTGGGGGCTACAGCAAGCTGATGTAAATTAAAGCAGCCCCTAAACTGCTTTAATTTATGTTGTTCATTGAGTAGCTTGAGAATTAGGGAGTCATTCCTGAATCCCTCAATTTCCCCTGCCTTCTAAGCCAAGCTGATTTTTGTTTAGGAAAAAATTTGAGCCTTAATTTAATAATTTTGCAGAAAATGCACTATCCTAATTTTTAATTAGTTATTATTACTACAGAAGCACTGCAATCAGGAGCATTGACCTTCTTTTCAGCTGAGGATTTCCACTCTCTGATACCAAAGGGCTCCAAATAACAAAATCAAAGAGTCACCAGTAAAATCTGCTTCTCAGAAAAGACTCAGTTAAATATGTTTTAAAACTGGAACCCCTCCAAACCTTTGCTCGTTTCCCAAACTAAAGCCAAACAACCTTTTGGAAAGTTGTGAAATATGTGGATAACAATGACATTTTTCATATTTTCACTTTCTGGCACTATCAGAGTCAGCCTGCAAGTGAGAGAGGCAAAATGCAATGAGAAAGGCTCATTTCTAAGTATCTATTATTCTACTAGAAACTTGAGGCAAGGACAAGTCACAAGAAAATATTTACTGAGATTTCCAGCCAAATTTTGTACACTCAAGAGACTCTGACAGTTCAGATATGCATCCAAACATTTCAGTACAGCTCGGGCCTGGATCTCGTGACCCCACTCCAAATTCCCACCCCGCTCTTTCTTAACAGATAAACATACTTTACTTTACACACCTTTTTACTCAGTCATTTGATTTCAAACTACGCGGACTTCTTCCTTGGTTTTTCTTCTGTAAGCTTAGTCATGTTAACAATGAAGTAAAGTGATTGTGATACATCCAACACAGCCCTAACATAAAGAACATTCAACTATTCTAGTGGCTATCTTTTTGCAATACCTTGGATTTTACATCCAACATGGCCACAACCCAAGGAAGACGTGCCTATAACCTCACTCATGTGACCAATGGTAGCCCTATTGAAGCTATCATATTGTTTGCTGGTATGCAACACCTAGATTTTTGCTGGGGCCTGCAGTGCCACAGCAAAGCTCCCAGCTGCAAAAAAAAAAGTACCAAGTGGCTGGTAGTTTCCTTGTTTCCTAAATTGCTTTTAAATTAATGGGCTGTTCTTTGATTACATGATTTTAAAAAACCCTTGTATTTTTGAAATAAGGAAAAAGATTTTAATCTTCCTTTTCTTTATCAATTAATTATTTAATTGGCTCATTGATATGATTTTTGGAGACCTGGGTTTAGTCCTAATCAACACCTAATGCTCTAAACTCTGTGAACTTTTGAGGTTCATTCATCACTCTTCAATTTCATTCAGTCATTTCAACTATTCTAAGTGGTATCCCATGTTAATCCCTTGTTTGGTGTGTCTTGTCTTTTAGGTGCTTTTGGTGCCAGCAATGGAAAAGGATCCAATGTGAGTCAATGACAGATGCCTGGGCAGAATACATTCATGGGCCATTGATTTTAATGGGAAATGTGCACAAGAAAGCCTCAAAGAGCAGGCAGCAGCCTGGGAGATTTGCCTAGTTGAAGCTCTACCAGAATGTTACTGTATTGTGTTCACTTACTTCCTTTTAGGAGTTCATTCTTCAAATGCCTCCTTAAAACATACACTTCCACACAGCTTTCAAGCATAATTCCTACAAGAGTTCTTCAGCACTCTGAGCTTGATCCAGTGTATTATACATAGAGCTCCAGATTTTTGCTTGTGACCGATAAACACCCATACAACACCCGCACTAAAAATAAAAACAAAAACAACAATGAAATCAGTGTTTATCCAACAAACCCAAGGAAACACCAGAAATGGTTACTTGTGTCTAAAGGCTTGTCTATATGGAGCAGTAATGAGAACTAAGGGTATGTGATTTTTAAAGCATCTTAATTGGTGTGTGTGAACCTTACTAGTGCACTAGGGAACATTACAAAGGGATTACTCATT
This sequence comes from Lepidochelys kempii, assembly GCF_965140285.1. Taxonomy (NCBI): domain Eukaryota; kingdom Metazoa; phylum Chordata; order Testudines; family Cheloniidae; genus Lepidochelys; species Lepidochelys kempii. The sequence goes on from NC_136383.1 coordinate 95,604,178, forward strand.
ACAGTATATACAAAGAAAAAGCCCCCCAAACCCTCAATTTTTGGACACCATATTAAACACAAAAACTGCTAATATGAACCCCCCAACATGAAATTAATAAAACCCCTAAAAAAGAAGCCCTAATCATACATGCCTGAACAATACTGTCTCAGGGCCCAATATTCCTGCAAAAGCCAATAACAAGCCACTGTGATTAGCCCCAGGTATATATCACGGGAATGATATGTTCTAGATTCAATTCCAGTACAGTAGAGAAATAAACAGTTGTCCATGGTGATGTGTGAGATTGGAGAGCTGTGAAAGGTTCAGAAAGGAAAAGCCAATAGGTGGGGTGAGAACTCCCTCTATATGTAGTCTACAAGCAACCAACCAACAGGAGGTAGGCACAAATGGCAGCCTGTCAAACACCCTCTTGTACAGGAGTGTAGTAGATGGGTTTGTGTAAATTTTTGTTATGCTGTGATGGTTGTACAATTTTGTAAATTGTGTGTTCTCTACAAAGTGCATGGTGTGTGTACAAGTCTCTCTTCTATTCCATGGCAGCTTCTGGTTTCTGTGTGCTCAAACAGCTTTCATTCTCCTGCCCCCTTAGAAAGATGATAGAACACTTGCAATATAACACTTCCTCCTGGAGGAGACAGTGCTGAGCAAAGTCAAAGAGGAGAACCTAGTGGAGTTTCCTGCAGACTGTTTCTCTACCGAAGGGAACAATATGCCTCATGATCAATATTTTACATCTTCCTATCATCAATCCATATAGGGGTCTCAACCTAGGCATTTTGTGGCCCAAATTCAGCAAAGCACTTAAGCATGTGCTTAACTCTAAGCATGTGCTTGGGACTTAGGGTCTGAATCAGAGTCTATATGCCACCTTCTTGCTATTCTAGGATGGGGTTTCTGTGATTCTTCCTGGCTGTGTAATGTGATGAATCATCCCTGAACTAGAGCCTGATTAAGCCACATGTGTTGAGTCATTCTTGTACTAGGTTCCTGCTAATCTACAACTCAGGAGCTGGTCTGGTGACTCCCAGGACAGGAATATAAGCCTCTCAGGAGAAACAGCACCTCAGTCTGCGCAGTGTCACTTCATGGCTTGGAATTCTCCCCTGCCTGATAGTGGTAACAAACTCCACAAGCCTTAACTTGGTCATGCTTCAGCCCTACACTTACTCTGGCCTTGTTTCAACTCTGCTCTGGACTCCTGAGCCTGGGTTTGACCATTGGCCATGACTGCCATGGCTCCAACCACTGGACCTGACCAGCCCCCATCATGGTTTCTGATAGTCTGCCATTCCAGATTGGCCTTCCCGTCATCTAGACCAACATTTTAAAATCTGTGTACTTAACAATAAGCAGTTCAATTTATAGTGAGATACCCAACTATGACAGTAGGTCACTAATGTTAAGCTACAAAGATTAAAAATGTTGGTCTCATGTATAGGACATAACATAGATCAGCACAAAAATGATGCCTAACATTGTTGCCATGCAAGTAGTTCTACTGGCTCCAAGAATCATTTGGGAGAGTAAAGATTGCAGGATTAGGACTAGTCTCTTTCTGAAACTACAGATTTCAAACAGTTTAGATGTAATATGTATGATAATTGCTCCTATGACTAATCATACGTGTGTGACTATAGGACACAAAAACACAGGACCAGATTGCACAACAGCTCTCGTAGCTCCCAGGCACACCAGGGGATGTGCACCAATATCCTTAGGAAGGTGTGGCATGATCCCCGTTCCTTGGCCGGCCAGCTCTGCAGGCCAATGAGGAGGGGAAGGCGCTAGGGGCTATGGAGTACATGCCTCTGCAAGGGCCCTAGGGGAGGAAAAGCTCCTCACACCGTCAACTCTTTTTGAGTAACCACACAGGCACAATTTGACTCACCAACCCGTGAAACACAGCGTACTTCACCAGCATGTATTGCATCACTCCTGGTCAAAACAATTGCCTTTCAGTTGAGGTCACTCACAGACGTTTTTCTGAAGGAGTTAAGTAGAATGAAGAATATTTTAAATTTGTATCAGGATCTTTTGCTTTGGATGAGCTGTTACATGAAGAATGTTATAAAACTTGAAAAGGCTATTACCTATGTTTTATCCATCAGTGATGAAAATGCTGCACATACAATTAAGTATAATACAGTCATTATTTTAAAGGCTCCCTATTTTCTAAGAAGTACCAGAAATTTGCATGTTGGCACCAAGCATTAAGTTTAGCATTTGGATCTCCATTTGGAAGGGGGAGAGCAGAGAAATTGCATCACTTTTCCTGTACGGGCTGGAATTTTTTTCCGGTTTGGGCATGTAGCTCTCATTAATTAGATTAATGGGAGCTGAGTGTATGCACAAACAGGACAATAGGCCCCCTTAGTCAAGCCATGCCTCCTTTGGGGAATGTGTCATTACAAGTGGGGAGGACATGTAGATCTGTTTTGATCTAAAATAAAAGAATTCCAACAGAGCAACAGCTTCATATGGAGACTACGAGGAGCCCTTCTTGTAATGGAAAATCATTTCAAATATCAGGGATCTACAGTGGAAGTCTGAGGTAAAGTCTGATCCTAGGGCTGCTGAAGCAATAATACATGTACAGCAAAGAAAGCTCACCTATAACCAGAGTATTTTAGTAAAAGTTTAAAAAACAATCATGTAAAATCATTTCTGTATGCACTCACAAGTAGGTAGATCATATTCGGGCCTCCTTCCGTGCAAATATGTATGCAGCAGAAGAGCTGGCCTAGCGGGGCACAGCTCATGACCTGCCATAGGCTCCCTCAAAACCCACAGGGTGAAATCCTGGATCCACTGAAATTAATGAGAAAACTCCCATTGACTTACAGAGGGGCCAGGATTTTCCCTGTGGAGTTCACAGTGCAATTTTGTGCAATCCATCTGAATAGATGGCATTCTGGGGTGGGGCTTGTAGTCTAAGAATCAATGTGCCTAAACACACACATTCCCTGAGCTGGCTACTCTAGGTCTCACACAGATTACTACTGCCCATAGTAAGAATAATCTGCATAGAAGATTCTATTTGGGCCATGGCTGGTTCAGAATATAAGTCGCTTTTGCATTCTTAAAGCATGCCAGCCTACACCAGAAAATCAAACAGGGCCAGACTTTGGCTTTCTGTGTATCAAAAGGCTCCCCATAAAGTTGACGGGAAATCTGTCATTTCAGATTTAGGCTGGGCTGCATCTATTACAAAATAGAAGATCAACTCAGTGTTGTCTGAATTGGAACAGGAACCTATTAAATCTATTACTCCTTTCAACCCACATCCAGTAACTATTATATAGATTATCGGGTGGAGGGAAGGAAAAATCAGCCTGATCGGCTTCCTGATCAAGGTTATCCTGTTCTCCTTATGCAGCGGCATATCTGGAAAGGCCAGTGGTACCCTGAGAATTCCTAATACATTAATAAGACTTACACCTCCTATAATTGCATTTGTCTGATTAACTTTCGCCCAGCTGGTCTTAGCTGCATAAAAAGGCATTTTATAAGCCTGTTATATGGAAGCAAATTCTGAACATCTTTGCCATATAACTTGCCAACTTATTCTTGACCTGAACATCTCACTGTTTGACAGAGTTTTGAATTAAAAAAATATTTATCACAAATGTTAACCCACAGAGCATGAGACTTCCAGATGCAGAATCTATGACCATATGCTGGGAACAGTTACTATATGTTACTTAAATTATTGATAATCTACAATAGATGACTGTCCCTGTGTACTTCTAACAGATCTTTGGCACTTACAAGCTTATAAAAACATTACAAAGCTATGTCTTTTGATTTCTAAAGGCCCTGGTTTTAGACCTCTGGTTTAGGTGGCTTTGTTCCTGCCGCTGAATGGTGGTTTCCAGAACACAGCAGTGTCAGTGTTTACTCTTAGAGGAAAGGGGAAACAATCTGTACATTCCCCACTAGTTTAAAATGCAGAAACCTCTTTGTTCAGCAGCAAACAAGGCTGCAGGAGACCAATTCTTCTTCTCCTACCATTAGGTGTCACTACAGTAAATGGAAATTATAGACAAATGGTTTTAAAAGAGAAACCATTGCCAACAAAGATTATTCGAGGAGGAAAAAAAGTATAGACATTTGTAAAGAAAATGATGACCGCTGTACATAGTCCTGAAACAGTGCATTATCCATACTTCACTGCAAACTCTTGGGTATTTGTTTCCCTAAACAAAAGCAGAAATTTTTATTTCTCAGACTGAGTTATATGAAAACAAAAGTACTCTAAACATTTCCAGAAATTATTTAGGCATTTTGTTGTGGTTGTAAAATTGAATTAGATTCCATAATGGGTAGAAAGTGTCTTCCTTATGATTTCACTGTAGTCTAATATTTTACATCAGAATTTGAAATGTTTAAAAAAATATTGCTCAATAATTAAGAAACATGTTCTGTGTACATGAGTTTGTAGACATGGACAGAAGGATCAGACAGATGATCATTCAAGATTTTCAGTTGGTCCAACTCCATCTCTAATGCAGTATTTCTTTTTACATGTATATAAAAAGATAGATTTAATGATTCTAATGAAGTACAGCAACATATCCATCCGTAAAATTAATCTGGTTTGTTATTAAGACTTTCAAAGTACCACTACCAGAGTCACCTTAACAATTAATTATGTGTCTAAAAATCTTTTAGACACTGAAATTTATATTTTTAAAACAACATTGTTATTCTTGCAGTGATACAATACAATATGACTCCACAGGGTCTGAGTACACTCAAAACATCTGGGGCCTGATGCTCTCCAACAGATACCCACACATGCTCCTTTGCAGGCTCTGAGTAATTCCCACTGACTTCAATAAGAATTACTTGTATCCTGCAGGATAAGAATTGGGTTCCTGGAACTGGGTTCAGCAGAAGTTTTGGGTGCTTGGAGAATGGAGGATCAAGTTCTCCAGTTCTGTAGAATTGGATTGCTCCTCCAAGTACAAGCAACCAATTGACAAATACAACAATTATAACACTGAGCCAAACACAGATTAGGTAAATGGTATTCACAGAATTCTCTCTCAGTACAGCAAGGTTATCCATTCACAACCAAATGAAATGAGGTTAATGTATGTTAAACACTTTATGTCTATGTGTTTATTGACTTAAATAGTCTGTAGCTTCATTTATCTTTATACAAAAACCAAAAAAACCCAACCACCAACTAAAAAAACCCCTATATTCGAGTGATAATGTTATGGGCCAAATTCTCTGCTGGGGAATGTTATTGCAGCTCCACTGATTTTCCAAGCAGACTTCACAAATTTACACTGGTAGATAACGTGGCTTTTTTTAAAAACGACATTCATTTCACACTCAGTGATTTCATTTGTTTAATTTCACTAAGCTTAAATATAATTCAAAATAGTGATTTTTTAAAAAAAAATGTATATACTTAAATCATATGTTAACAACAGAAGCTGTAACAGTATGGAGTGGAAAAAACTGTTAGATCATCCTGTCTATTTTCTTACCACCAGAATAGTCTCATTCCTAATAATCTATAATCTGAAAAACATCATGAAGACCACCCCACAAAAGGGCTCCCTATATTGACTCATTCAAACAATATAATGAATTTTTTTTTTGAAGTGTGAAGGGAAAAAAATTAAAGCGTGTAAAATTCGTCTGCATTTTAGGATTTTTTTTTTTGCACTTACAATAAAATTTATCTTTACATTAAATAATTCACTTACTCTCCTTTTGTAATGGGTTGTATTTTGGGAGATGAAGACAAACTGCTTAGACCTTGAAAAGCACATGGGCTACTCAGATAGATGGCATCTGGGAGAACTCAGAACTCCCTCAACATTCTATAGGGAAAAACAGAGCCAGGTGCATTTCTTGCTAAATCAAATTAGCTGGAAGATGCCACATCCAATTGTAGTAAATTGATGTGAGAGTTTGTGATGTCTATAGCAGATCTTACAACAAAGGTCAACGTGTGGAGACATAGACAGCAGGCTGGCACACAGCAAATTGTAGTGAAACTACTATAACAATAGCAGGGAAGATGTAAAATGCAATCCAGTTTTTTAAAATTGCAGGAGAATACAGTTTCAAGTATGTATTTTAATTACGTTTACAACCCAAACATTTACCTTTTTAAAAGATGTTAATATAAAAATCATGCTTAACTGAAAAATTTGCACTTAGTGATGAGAAGATATTGTTTAGCTTAAAAATAAGCATAGATTTACTGTAATCAAGCTTCAAATTTGAGGAAATCCTAGCTCATATTGACAGACAACCCTGGATTTAAAAAAAATTAGTTATTTACTACATAAACTTAGGAAAAAAACATTGACGTGTCAAATTTACACATCATGATAGTAGTCTAAATATCTCCTTTGACATTAACAAGTTTATACCAAGTTTTATGACACTTAATTAACCTTAATTTTTATTTAATTAACTTCATAAGTTATCTAAAGCAATCCAAATGTTTTCTTAAATAAATAATAGGGAAGTAGTAGTTAGAAATGCTACATCCAAAAACAAAACAAACAAACAAAAACCCCTCAGTGAAAAGAATTTTAAGGTTACAAGTCAAACACTCAAAAGTTCAGAAAAACCAGAATTAAGGTTTCTTGTGCAACCTTAATTCAGCCCTCTTTGTGCATATATATTATAGTACAGTCTTTAATTACATGATCACAACTATTTTTCCACAGGATTCCTGCCTCCTTCAGTGAATGAGATCATAGTTACTCAATATTTCTTTTTAATCTTCATTTCCAATGTTTGGCCGCAAACCTTATTTACCACATACTATCCAAACCCTGCACTGGGTGTTTCTATAGTGCTTTCACCATAGTATCTGAATGCTTCACTAACATTAATGAATTTCTCTTCACAAAACCCCACTGTGGGGAGGGGGTGGGATTATCCCCTTTTATAGCTGGGGAACGGAGATACAAATCGATAAAGGTCACAATTATCAAAAGTGTCCACTAATTTTGACTGTCCCACTTGAGACAGCTCAGATCTGATTTTTCAGAATACTTAGCATTTTTATAACAATTTACATGTTTACAGCACAGCTCCAATAGACTTTAGTTGTAGTTGTGAGCACTCAGCACTTCTGCAGATCTGTCCCCAGATGTTTCACAGTACCCAGAGAACAAGGAAGGAACACACACACACACACACACACACACACACACACACAGTGGCCAACAATTCGGATTTTTAGATCTACAGCAGTGGTTTTCCACCTATTTTCATTTGCTGACCCCTACATTTTTTTCAAATGGAAACCTCCAGGAGTCCACACACCACAGGTTGAAAACCATTGATCTACAGCATAGGCCTCTAACACATGAGCTAATGGAGCAATGGGTAGCAGTAGGAGACTTATCTTCTACGTGGACCTGCCATTAGCATGAGAAACACTCTTTGCCAAAGGTGTCATAGCTATTTGCTGATAACAACGGAATATAGAGGCTCAGGGCTCTCCTAGGTGCAATACCAGGTTTTGAAGGGTAGTATTCTCTAGAGGTTGTAGACTGTTCTGACCCTGTGCCCCCGCCTGGCTCTGTCTGGTTCTACACCATCCACACGGCCCCAGCCCCTATCTCCCTCTCCTTCTTTCTGTCCCCACCCCAATTTCTGATGATATCCCCCTCTCCTCCTATTCATCTGCTCTCCCCTCATCCTCTGGCTCCTGACCTCATCATTCTCTGCCTACCCACCCTGTTGGCTCCTGCCCCCTTCCCACTCTGCACATATCCATCCTCATGCCCTGGCTCTTACTCCCCTCCTCTTCTTTTTCCCCCAGTTTCTGGCTCCCGTAACCCCCTCCCTGCAGTCTTCAGGCCTCTGTATTTACATAAAATGCTTCCTCCTTCTGCTCCTGGGTGCCAGCAAGGAGCACTGACAGCACAAAAGAGACACTCTTCCCTGCTCTCAGTTCTAGTGCCCGGCACCAAAACAGCCCCCAGCACACAGGAGGAGTAATTGCAGGGAAAGACTTACACAGAACCACTAGCCCTTGGATTGAACAGGCTCGGTCGCTCTGTGGGATGGCACAAGGACAGTGTGATTGGCATGTAGGAGCAGTGTGGGGCTGCAGCATGCTCAGTGTAGGCAGAACATTTGGAGAATTTAGCTGTCAAATTCTAACAAGTCTCTACAGAGCACTTGCAAACGGGGATTTTTTTTGGAGGTGAATAGTTTGAACAAATTTGGGCATATTTTCATGATAATGGCAAAAGGTAAATCCAGAACATCAGGGGAACCCCTGCTAAATATCAAGCCCTTGCTCCAAAGCATGAAGTTGCTCGAGCTTCTCAGTGAAACAGCTGGAAGAATTTTTTTGACATAGGCAAAACAATATATTTTTCTCTAACCTTGTTCTCAGACAACTGCTGAATTATTTTAGCTGAAACTTTCCCCAACCTGAGGCAGATACCAGCTTAGAAAATTTCATCCCGAACAATTAATGTTTGGCAGAGTTGTTAGCAACTGGAAACAGGGTTTTATCATGGAAAGTGATGGATAACCTCAGCTATCAGTGGTGCTACCAGCGCCACCTATAGGATTAAAAATAAATATGGACTAACTACCCATTTACTGAATGAAGCTAGGGTCCTGTGGAAAAAAAGTAGGGCTGTGATCAATTATCATGGCGTATATGCACGGGTGCAAGTTAAGGTTGCACGGGCAACCTTAATATTGGCATTTCCTAACTTTTGAGTGCTTGATTTTTGCAAGCTTAATGTTCTTCTAACATGCTTTCTTTTATGTTATTTACACACACAATTGCATTCATGCACATATATCATGAAAGGTACATTTACACACACCACACATGTATATGCCTGATTAAAATATTGAATTCTAAAGAAACACTTACAGACCAGAATTCAACACAAAACGTTTATGTAACTTCTGAGCTTGTGCAAGTTTTCTCAGGCCATGGATACTGGCAGGCAGCCCTATTCAAGGAAGAGGTCAGAATGGCATGGAATGGAAGGTGAAAGAATCCCCTGCACAGAGGCTGCAAGAAGAGCCATCTCAGAGGAGGCAGGAACATGCAAATGGGCTCCCCACTGTGCTCCATCACTTCTTATTCTAAAGATGTGGCATGTTTATCTCATATATGGCAAGGTACCAACCTTACCGCTCTTACTCACCTGAGTAGTGCTTACTCATGTCAGTAGTCCCACTGACTTCAATGGTAATGTGAATCTCCCTTTTCTTGAAAAATGCAAGACAAAGAAAAATCAATCCAAATAAAGCCACAAATGCAAGATATATTTGGTATCCAATAAATACTAGGTAAGCTAAAATGAGCCTTAAAATGAAGTGACTCTTTATACCATTATCACAGTTGAACTTAATGGGAAAAGATACAGCAAAGCTACAGTGGCAGTTGCTCCCATTAGTGCAGAAATTTTGGTAGACAGACTTTCGGGTTGGAAGGACACAATTTACATACAGTGTCTGAATATTCAATCAGGTTGAAATGTCTCTGTCAGCTTGCTACTGGATACTGAGAGTCCAAATGTCTTTTTAACTTTTTAGGCCTATTTTAAAATAAAGCAAGTGGGGGGGGGTTCTTCTTTTGGGGGGGGACTTTACATTTTTTTAAAATTTTGGTTCTCAGAAACATTTATTTTTTTTATTTATTCTTCCAGTTTTTTGTTGAACAAATTGGGAGGAAGAAAAGAAAAGCAACAAAAAATTTCCATGAAGTTTCCTTTCCAAAAAAGGCCATTTTTGTCCCAATTGTTTTCAAATGAAATATTTCAACAAGCTCAAGTTCTTAATTACAGGAGCACAAAAAAGATAAACTGCTATTATTTCATGCTTATAACTTTCAAATTAGAGCTATGTGTTGCCTATGAGAAACTCAGCTTTGATTCCTGGACCCAGTAACAGTTGACTCCTGAACCAGACAAGATAGAGTACTGTGGAAGCAAGCTCAGACTTTGAGGAAGAGCAAATGCCTTGTCTTCTCAACATTGACATCAGTGGCAGTCTAAAGTGCCACACTGACAAGCTCTGAAGTGAGTTGCATCCAGTCTTGTTTGGGGAAGGATGGTAGTAGCAGTGTGGCCCTTAGGCCATGTCTACATTATAAAAGGTTTACTATTATAGCTATACTGGTATAAGTATACCAACCAGCCCTTCTGGTGTAGCTACTGCTATTGCCAGTATAGCTTAGCCCAGTTAGAGCCAAATAATCTATACTGGTAAAAACACTTTCACATGGCATAACTTCCTCTACACTAGGCTTTTGCTAGTTTAGAAATGTCGCAGAAAAATCATACCCCAGTCAACATGATTATACTGGTAAAAATGTCTAGCATAAACCTGGCTTAAGAGGACAGGGTATGTTGTGGTAATTGGCTGCACAGAGTAGGTACTAAACAAATCAGAGTACGAACAAGAACAAATCACGCCAAACCAACCTAATTTCCTTCTTTGATGGGAGTTACTGCTCTTGTGGAGAGGGGGGAAACAGTAGACACAATATAGCTTGATTTTAATAAGGCTTTTGACATAGTTCCACATGACATTCTCATAAGCAAGCTAGAGAAGTGTGGTCTAGATGAAGTTACTGATGCACAACTGGTTGAAAGACTGTACTCAAAGAGTAGTTATCAATGGGTCGCTGTCAGACTGAGATGACATATCTAGTGGGGTCCCACAGTACACTGTCCTGGGTCTGGTACTATTCAATATTTTCATTAATGACTTGGATAAAGGAATGGCTATGGATGCTGACAGTGTGCTTATAAAATTTAGGGAGGACAGGATTAGAATTTAAAATGACCTAGACAAATCGGAGAACTGGTCTGAAATCAACAAGATGCAATTCAATAAAAACAAGTACAAAGTGCTACATTTAAGAAAGAAAAATCAAATGTGCAAATACAAGTGGGGAATAATTGGCTAGTTGGTAGTACTCAGGCCTCTCGGGATTATAGTGGATCACAAATGAAATAAGAGTGATCAATGTGATGCAGTATATTTGGTCCTGCCTCAGCATGGTGGGATTGACAAGATGGCCTCTTGAGGTCCTTTCCAGCCCAATGATTCCATGAAACAGATACAGTGTGATCTCTATCTACTGCTGTAAAATGGCCCTCGGTGTACATTTATAAGCCAGTTTCACCTTCCTACTTTTAGATGTTCTCAGCCTCCACTGAAAGTGGAAAGGTGAGGGAGAACGAGAGACAAAAAATGATGTGGGGATTTTCAACTCTCTGTAGGAAATCAGAGTAATCTGGGAGTGACCAGAAAGGTATTTTGAAAAAACAAAAATTACTCTTGGGCTGATGCAAGGATTGTTTACCGCTAAACAAACAGAGCCCTCAACCTGCTTGCATCCTTCCAAAGGGATTAGAGGGTTAGTTGCAAATTTGAGCCTCATCAGAGACCCTGCAGCCCCACATTGGCTGATCTGTTCAGCTACGTCTTCATCTGCCAGCGTATATCCAAAAAGGAAAAGAAAGTTAAAATACATAAAATAGAAAACAAAAATGTTTATATCACTATTACATCTTCCCTTTATTAGCCCCACAAGCTCAATGAAGCTGTTCATATTGTTAATAGAGTCTAAATGTTGCTTGTCTGAGGGCTAAATTCAGATCTGATGCAAGTGGATGGAACGCCATTTGCAACACCACTTTTTACGTGTATTCAGAGAGCATCCATACCAGAAGAGGATTAAGGCCCCAGACCTGTTCCCCCATTGCAGTCAATGGCAAAACTTCCACTGGCCATAGCAGTGCAGGATCAGGCTTTTAATCAGCATAGAAAAGATGGCCTACCTACAAGTTATTAAAGGAATCCTAAATTTTGCAGCACCTCTAATTTCTGTGGTACCATATACTTGATGAATTTGCTTAAAATCTGATCAGTTCCTCCCTAAAATTCAGATATATTTTGTGAACTGCTCTGTCGAAATGGAACGTTTTTATTTTTTGACAATGAATAAGAACTGTGCACTTCCAGGCAATTTAAAAATAACTTGGAGGATGATCTGTTTGATTAGTTTCAATGCAAAGATGATAGCATGGAGGATTGTTTTTCTGTTATAGTAGATAATTTATGTGAAAGCTGTTTTCCTTTTATCAAGTAAATCTTCCTGGACACAATTGCATTAGATCTCTGGAATTTCATAATGGGGTTATCAACGAACACACACAGAGTTTCAAAATCAGGCTCAAGTTTAATGAAGCCCATGGTTTTGCATGCCATAGGAACTCAAAGAATGTCTTCATGAAAATTCCCTCTACCTTCCATGTCCATTTCATACTTGGCGTAGCCCTGTAAGTCATTTGCGCCTTGCAACTGAGCACATCTGGGCACTGGGACCAGATCCAATGCTTGTTAAAGTCAATTAGAGGTTTTCTACTGACTTCAAGGGACACTGGATAAGGCCCCTAACAAAAATCTGATTTGCAGAGGTGGGGTTTTTTGAGCACACTGAGCTCCCAGGGAAGCCGCTTTCTTCACTCTTATGCTCCTCTGACTTAAAAGAGCCATAATATGCGCTGCAGTATATAACACAGGTGTTGTAGCTATACCATGCACCCAGCTAGTTTGTGTTCCCTTCCCCGCCCCCACAGGAAATATTCATTTTATTCTGAGTGGTTGGTAAAATGCTCCATTGTATGTACTGTAACACTTCACAAATGCTATTAAGACAGCGTGTGTCATTGTGTAGTTGATTTCACAAGACAGGCCTGTTTTTATTTGTATATCTTTTAGCTTTTTGGTTAGTTAATATGATGCTTCCTCAGGTTACCCAGGAGTGTGAAGCACCTTGCTACCACCTGCCTTTAGCATGAGGAAGCTCCCCAACTCCACTGGCCCCGGGCAACACAAGCACTCCCCTCTAGGCCTCGCAGGCCCCACTGTCTCTCTACAGGCTAGTGACTGGCAATCCTTAAGACCTCCAGGCATCGTCCTGGACTGTCAGCCCCTGGTCACTCACAGTAGTCACAGATTTGCTGCTTCCAAGAAGCAGTACACCCCAGTTTACCAGTTTCATCTCAGAGCACCACTCAGCTTATCACTCAGCCAGGGCCAGATTTAGGGGCAGGCGACTCAGGGTATAAATAGCAGCATAGACAGTTGGTGAGGCACTGCTTAGGCATGTACAATAAAGACATGCCCGAATTTTAAGGTATGTACTCTACACAGCTCTTTACACACCCAAGCAATGCCTCCCCTGTCTACACTGTCATTTTTAACAATGTAGTGTCCTGCTGCTGGAGACTTTCCTTGCCAGATTTTCACTGCCACATGTAGCTAACACCACTGTGTGGATGCAGCCGGCCTTTCACTACTGAGTGTAGCTACTTGTACTCTACACCCCGTCACCAGTGTAGACAAGGTCATAGAGCAATGCTCATCCAAAACCCTTGCCGTGCTTTACAGCCAGGTTAGGCTGTGACCCTTCTTTCATGAGACAGTCAGGCTGTCAGCTTATCTCCTCAATGAAGGATTCAGTGTCTTTCTTTGATCCCCTGCCCCCAAAAACATATCAATCACGTCCTTTGTCTTTATTCATAAACAGGACACCACCTGCTCTTTGTTCCGTCTTTTTGATTTCCTTTCTTGTAAATTTCACAATCTGTTATTTCACTTGTGGCTCAATATGGAAATAGGCCTACATTATGAGATATACAATACACATATGATCCAGACAGGGAGACAGGTGTCTGCTACTTCTTGCCTGAGGAACCTCTCCATGATCTTTCCCCTCTGGGTGACCTGCCTTAACTTCCAGACCTTCCAAACATAATTTTTAGTAAAGATACATCACTCCTTAAATATTCCCCCATATACACATTTCACAATGATTATGACCACCAGTGGGCTACTCACTTTCAATAGAAACCTCACATGCCACTCTTCAGTGAGCTATTAAGCATATATCTGACCCTGGGAATCCAAGTAAAACTCTATGCACCCCCTGTGCCCACTGTCATTTGGCATCAAGGGGTCCCTGGGTCACAGCTAATGCTAGGGCTGGGCCAGAACCAGATTCTTGAATGCCCCTCAACTTCAGCTGGGCTAGAAATCTGTGTAAAACTAGATTTGGTACCATCTTTAACACTGTATTATGTTTTTCTAAAGACTAAAGGCCAAATTCTGATCTCAGTTGTCCCAGTGTAAAGCCAGCGTACATCTGTTGAGACCTATCTATCTATCATAGGTATTATTTATATAGCCGCCACTAACACAGTATCTAAATGCCTCAAAATCTTTAATGTATTTACCTGATAGCACCCCTGTGGAGTTGGGAATGACTATTATCCCCATTTTATAGATGGAAACAGAGGCAGACGAAATAGCACAGAGACAATGTGCCCTGCCAAAGGTCACTCTGGAAGCTTGTGGAGGAGCAGGGAATTTAAGCCAGGTCTCCAAGCTGTAGGCTAATACTCTAACCACTGGACCATCCTTTCTTCCTTAGTCAATAGAATCACCACCACTTTAACAGGGAGCAATTCTCACACTAGATAGCTGACATGGCTGTACCCTTATATTTGTGATGTCTTCACATCCATTAAGAAGGCTGCTGTGCTGAGAAAACCACCTTGCCCCTGAAGGCTGACAGCATCACATCTGCAATGACCTCTGCTGCACTGAAAGCTGGGATTCTAAGTAAATTTCCAGATCTGAGCTTTTCCTCGAGAATTAGAATGTGTTGTGAACTCTCTAAACTGCTAACACAATACATATGTCTATCAAAAATATTGGCTTTATAAAAGTGGACTGTGATTCATAACATCCACAAGTGATTCTGCTATGTTGCCCTTGAGAATTTGTACATGTTTAATTTACTCACTATCGGTAATATCATGTCTCTGGGAGTTTTAGTGGTTTGCTTCTTTTTTTAAACCTTTAAAATGAATGTTTTGAGCTTTTATTTTTTCTCCCCATTTGAAGTACAAGTCAAAAGACACTTCACTTGGTATAATTTAGTCTCGTATGACTATGCATACTTTTTCTTTTTTTTTTAAAGAGTCTCCTGAAAGTGCACCTTTATTTTCTTTTTATTTACTTGGAGCTATTGCATTTTTGAGTTGGTTCAAAACAAACTAGAGAGAATATACAAATAAATGATAAAGAAAATAGTATTAAGTAAAATAAATGACAGAAAACTTAATATATCAAATTATACACAATTCCAATGTGGTTTCATAATAAAAAATGTTAATACAATTAAATGAATTACTTTCTGTCATTCACATTGGATTGCCTAATGAGATGATACATTAGGGCAAGAGAGAAATTCTGAAATTAAGCATTTTAATTATTTAAGCACAAAAAATACAAGCTTCAGAAATAGATGGGATCTCTTTACTTCCCAGATGGCATCAGTCATGACCTAAGGAAGTGTTCTGGTTTCTTCCCTGAAGAAAACCAGAAAAGTATTATAAAGATATCAATTAATACCAACAGATAATGAGCCAAACTCCAAAAAAAAAAAAAAAAAACCACCTAGCATGGATAGACCAGCACTTTTTCAATGCTATTTGTCATGACAAACTTATGTGATGACAAATCTCTCTTTAAGAAAAAAAGTTGGGCATCTGATAAATCAGATCTCTATTACAGAAGGGTCAAAACTGGCACTCAATCAGAATTTGCCTGATTTTGAAAAGGGTTAGATTTTGGGGTGTCTACCTAAAACCGAGCAGAGCCAAAAGAGCCTCACGTTATCTGTTGCTGCCATTCTGCTGTAGAAATGAACTGACTGAGCTCTGCACAGCTTCTTAAAGTTAAGCATATGCTTAAGTGCTTTGAAGGATTAGTGCCAGAGAGCTCAGCACCTTACAAGATGGAGGTCCTAAGACTGCAGTACACACTCCCAATAGGGGGCGCCAAAGCCAAAGTAGCAGCACATGAGGGAGGGCCTCTGCACTCCTGTGAACAGCCCAGGAGCCACAGGTGCTGACTAAGGGGCACTTTCAGAAGGAGTTCACGTGAAGCTAAAGGGGATGATAGGGCTTCACCTAAGTTTTTGGCTCAGAGCAGCTACATGCTAGATCCTATTCCAACCCAAGAGAAAAGGGATTTGGAATGGAAATTCTGACAGATGCTAATGCTAGATATAGAATGAAAACAAACTGTTCCAGAGAAAGGACAGACTCTTACCTTTCAGATTCAGTTTTAACATCCACCACTTCTAACCTCTACAGTCTAAGATTTGCCAGATCTGTCTAAATCCTTTTAGGGAAAAAGTCCTTTAAGAAAAACAAAACAAGAAAAGATTGTTACACAAATAAGAACACTGCACATACTAAAACCTCATGATGCAACGAAAGGGAGACTTGCAAGCCATGCCAGCTCACTCTAGGGAATTCTTGTAAAGGATTTTGTTTTTATTCATTCATCTCTCTCCTGCTTTCATTTTTCTCCTGTCCTGGGTGAAGGGTTTGTGTTTAATAACATCATTTGCATCAGTGTGTCCCAAATGACCACGGGTCTGTGGCTGGGAGAGATTAGCATGGCAATCTCGTTCTGATGGATAAAATTAGCAAAGATATTTCCCTGAATGGAAAGCTGCCATTGGCGAGCTGCCGTGCTTAGAATCAATTACTAAATTACTTTGAGCTCTAAGTCGACATTAACAGAAAAAAATTGCCATCGACCGAAGTGAAATAAGATAAAAAAGATGCGATCATTAAATCTCTCGCTACTATTCGCAAATGTGACTCACAAGAACTGCACAAAAAATAAGGCAGAATTTAATTTTTAACAGTGGCCCCTGTCATCATTTCAGCCAGAGCTGCTCACTGTATGTAAGTACGGCTCAGCCTCTCTGTTCTGGCTCCTGGAGGAGTAGCAGGGCTGGTTTCAACTCCTGTATTATTCTTGCCAGTGCACATTATCTGGAGTGGAAGTCTAAAGGACTAATTCCTGGTCCTGCAAATGGAGCTGGACAGAGAGGAGCTTTGTAAAGGCATAAAATCCTTCCTCATGCTATTATTAATTGTTGTCTAGGTAGCATCTGAAATGTGCATCATGCACCACTAACACAGAATAAGACAGGTCTCTGCCCCAGAAAATTGACAGTGTAAGGTCTTGTCTATGCACAAAAGTGTGTAAAGGTGCTTATACCAATATAGCTTGTTCTTGTACAGGAGTGGAATATGTTATACCAGTACAAGGTGCCCTTATTACAAATGCATCCACACTATAACTAGATGGGTAAATAATCACAACCTAACCAACTTAGTCATACCGTACAAAAAAATGTGTGTAGAAGAGGCCTAAGGCTCTAATTCTGCCATGCAGATGGATCCTCACCCTTTCAGTGCTATGGAAGTCAACATGTAAGCAGGACTCTGATCTGGAGCCTGAATTATTCTGGCCAAGATTTTCAAAAGTGATCTTGGATGTATCAATTTTTCAGTGTCCAACCTGGGACACCTTTAAAAAGGCCTGATTTTCAGAAGGGGTTTGTGCACCTGCCATTTGAAAATCAGGGCCTTTAAGGTATTTCATGTTGGACACCCAGAAACCGAGGCACCCCAAATCACTAGTCACTCTTGAAAATCTTGACTTCTGGCTATAGTAGCTTTAAGGCATAAAAGCTGTTGATAAATTCTCAATCCAATCCTTCTTAAATTAAAGCATAAGTGAATGAGATTCTGCTCCTGTGGTCCAAATACACAGTGTAGAATACGGGGATCAATATGACCCGAGATACAACAAAGTGTCTTAGCAAGACTTATGAGGTAAATGGCCTTTATTATGAAATAACAGATAAAGGGAAGTGAAAGAAACTTAAGAGAATCTTTTTTCAGCATTGAACACTGTGAATCACAGTAGCATAAGTAATTGATAATATTATTAGCGCAGTATACATATCAGCTGTCGAGATATTAGGAGGACTGAATTCAGTCTCTGTTGCGGGAGTCAGGGTCAACATCATTAACTATAGATCCTGTCCTGGTTTACATATAGAGCCCTCAGGCAAAGTGTCTGCCAGATACATCTCTATAGATGTGCATAGCTATAGGACATACAGGGGGCTAATCACACACATCAGTAATAGACAACAAGCTTTTGTTTATCTGAAGGTTTACTGGAATTAACTGATTAGTGTCAACTTGACACAATAACTTTTGTCTACAATGCAGTAGATCATTTTGATGGTTTTATTGATGGAGTGTTGTCTAATGTAAATGGTAAGGGTAGCTGAATTTAGATGAAGTTGGAAACATTTTACTTAAGCAGAAACTGA
Source organism: Lepidochelys kempii (assembly GCF_965140285.1). NCBI lineage: Eukaryota > Metazoa > Chordata > Testudines > Cheloniidae > Lepidochelys > Lepidochelys kempii. Next base: position 95,622,431 of record NC_136383.1, read on the forward strand.
AAAAGCCATTAGTAAATGTATCTTTAAAATGACACATTTTGTAATCTTATGGATAGAACAACAATTAAAATGATAGTAGTAAGGGTAATTAAGAGAGATTTAAAATTGAAAATCATGCAGTGTGTCCATAAATTAAACCCAAAATACAGAGTCCTTACATGAAAATTAGAGGTTAAAACTAAACAGAAGATAAGTTTGACAAATCTCTTTCATGTAAGAAAATGCCTGTCTGATCAAATGGAAGAGAAAAAAAAATAAAATATGTTTACATAAAAATGGTAATTGACTAATTTAGGGTTAAAATATGCAAAAATATCCTTACATCTCAATTGTCAGTTGTGACAAGCAACATTTAAAAAACGTATTTGTAGCTCTGAATATTATTTTCTGCCTTTTGTTAAGGCTACCTGTTTTCTTCAGTAATTAAATAGTGAATTTGCACAGCATACCATTTATACTGCTATGTCAAACAGCTTCAGTGAAATAGTTCTGTGCTTTCTGTTCTCAATAATTCAGCATGGTTAAAGTTTATAAACTTAACTGAAAATTATTCATAATTTTATACTTTTTCCAATTATATATTACAAATAACAATAAACCTTAATTTCTGGGTGAGTTATTATAATATCCAGTGTGAATGTTATATATTTTCCTGGAAAGGTGAATTTAGGGAATGTTTTGGTAAGCGGATGAACATTTTAAAGAGGTATGTAAAGATTAGGGAAAAAAACCTCAAAAAATACTCGATAACCTCAATCACCTCCCTCTACTTTCAGAACACAAACTATTTTCCCCCCACTGGAGCAGGTCAAAACAATTAGGCCAAAACAAGGAGATATTGTGTGCCACAAAATGAAATAATTAAATTTAGGAAGTATTATCAATTATGCTTAGTTCCTACCATTGAAAACTGTAGTTAGTAACCCCATTCTGTCCATATCTCTAAAAGCTACTTATTCTTCATCACTGACTTCCAGTGTCATATCCCTGGGTAATATAGAATTCAGTGTTGTTACAGTAACTTTTAATAATATCAGCTGAACACTCCAGTGTTGTTATGGAAGAAGCAGTGTCACAACTGTATTTCCAGCAATATTCAACTCGGGTGAAACCTTGTTTTTACCATTTATCACCCTACAATATGCACTCCACTTGCTTGGTTTTGATAGCTGAAATCATGTCATCAGAGAAAAAAGGCCTTATTTTACAGTCTTTACTCATGCAAATCTCCTACCAAAATCAGTAAGGGCTGTAGGCTTGGGCCAAAGAATATTTTCCCTTTGAGGATGCAAATGATCTGGGCTAGACTGGATGTGAGCTGATCCAAGATAGTTTTACTTGTGGTCATGGAAAAGTAGTTCAGTCATGGTTTGGTTTTGTGTAAGGCCACATTCTCTGAAGTGCCCAACTATCTGTATCCACAGCCAATACAAAACCATGAGGTAATTATTGCTTTCTCGGTTTCCCGGATCACTCATAATTCTGAGAATTAAATACCTTTTCCCCATTAAAGAATTCTTGGCATTCCTCACTTAAAAACTTACTTGCTTACAAAAATCAGACATAAAAAGAGAAGTGTCACAGGCCACTATTACCGAAAAATTGTTTACATTCTCATTTTTACCATAAAATTATAAAATAAATCAATTGGAATATAAATATTGCACTTACCTTTCAGTGTATGGTTTATAGAGCAGTATAAACAAGTCATTGTCCATATGAAATTTTAGTTTGTACTGACTTTGCGAGTGCTTTTTATGTTGCCTGTTGTAAAACTAAGCAAATATCTAGATGAGTTGATGTACCCCTGGTTAAGAACCACTGCCCAAGTGTAGCCATCAGTCTAAAGTTAAACCATGGCTAAACAACCAGTTTAGCACATGTGAAAGGCTGTGTGCCTTATCTATGCTAAACTGTTAAAATGGGTTCTCTAGTCTAACACACCTTTAAAGCCTAGTCTAAACAAAGCCATAATAGCCTAACCATTGGAAGGAAGGCAGGGTACAGACATGCAAGGGAATTGAAGGCAATTTCTCCTGTGTGTCTTCCCCCCACAACCTCAGCAGCTAACACCACATTCAGGCAATCACAGCTTTGATTAAGGAGCAGCTAGAAGGCCCCTCTCTCAGCAGTGGCATGGCACTTTTTTTGAAGAGCATATTTCTTCCAGACAGGAGAACAAGAAATTCGAGGTATTTCCCAAACCAATATCACCCAAACCATCATCTACAGCTGTCTGTTATGTCACAGTTTGGCTTTACTTGCCCATTTTAATCTAATCTGCACGGGTCTGAAACTTGCTATGCATAACCTCAGCCCAGATCTCGGTCTACCTGTTAGAAAAAGTGATTTGAATGGAGAGTTTAGTTCAACGCTAGAGAAAAATGGCTGAATTTGAGGAAAATAAAATGTTGCATCCTTAAGAGGCTAACCACTTGGCTTCACTGAAAAACAGAACAAACTGTTTCTAAGGGATGAGTTGTATCATTTTAAAAACCATATTTACAGAATGCTAACTAGGTCTGTTTTTTTGTTTTTAAGACTATAATAAAAAAAAACTATTGATTTCAAGGAGATCTTCTGTACTGTGATTTACATAATAAAAATGCCATTAACATAATATCAAGTCAGAAACACGTCATAAGATGTAAACACAAAACATTACAATATACTCTTATGGAGTATTTTTTATAGAAGTATAAAAATACCCTTTAAAATGTAGACCACACTTTTCATACCGAAGGATCCCAGATTGTGGGCCAGATTGCATGTGGATCGCTAAGGGAGAGGAAGGATGAGTACAAGAAGCCTTTTCCCCTTTTTGTAGCCCACATGAAGGCCAAACATAACCGCAGTCAGTCAGAAGAACGCAAGCACTGCTCCCGCCATACTTCGGAGAGCACAAAACACCCCAAAAAGAATGGAGAATGTTTCGGAGGAGGTTGGGCTGTGGCTCCACCTTCCCTACACTCAGGGGTGAAAGTAACTTAAAGGACTTACCAGTAAGCAGGGCAGTTTGGGTCCTTGGCAAGGTGTGGGGGTGGCTCTGGGCTCCCAGAAGGGGCAGGGCCTCAGTCAGAAGGGGCGGGGTTGGGGCCAGATTGCCCCAGCCAGCCAGCCCTTCAACGCTGCCCAGCCTGTGCTACTCCAGGGCTCTAGGGACGATTTAACGGGCCCAGAGTTCCAGCCATTGCCGGGAGCCCCAGGCCCTTTTAAATTGCCGGGCCACAGGGCAGCTGCCCCTTTTGCCCCATCTCCCCATCAACGGCCCTGCCAGTATGGTCGGCTGTGTATTGGCGGCCACTTTCTTACCGGTACACCGTACCAGACTGTACCAGCTTACTTTCACCTCTGCCCACACTGGTGCACACAGTGTGACCAGCATGCTGTGGACGTGTACTGCAACTCAGAAAGGGGTGTAGCAGTAGGCCTCTTACTTCTCTCCCTCCCCCAAAAGTGGAGGAAGCAATGAGGGGGACACCCATTTTAGACTTAATTCTGACCAGCAGAGAGGACATTTGGTAGCAAATCTGAAGGTGGAAAGCAATTTGGGTGAAAGTGATCGTGAAATGATTTCCTGATTCTAAGGAAAGGAAGGAGTGAGAGCTGCAGAATAAGGACAATAGAGTTCAAAAAAGCAGACTTTACAAATGCAGAGAACTGGTAGGTAGGGTGCCATGGGAAGAACATCTAATGGGAAAAGGAGTTCAGGACAGCTGGCAGTTTCTCAAGGAGGCACTATTAAAGGCATAGCTGCAAATTATCCTGATACAGACAAAAGATAGGAAAAAGTAGTATGAGGCCAATATGCCTCCATCAGGAGCTTTTTAATGATCTGAAAATCCAAAAGGACCCATACAAAAAGTTGAAACATGGTCAAATAGCTGAGGAGGAGGACAAAAGAACAGCACAAGCTTGTCGGAACAAAATCAAGAAGGCTAAGGCACAAAATGAGTTGCCTCTTGCAAGGGACATAAAAGGCAATAAGAAAGGGTTATTTAAATATATTAGGATCGAGAAAGACAAAGGAAAGCATAGGTCTACTTCTTAGCAGAGAAGGAGAAGTAATAACTCATGACATCAAGAAACCTGGGGTGCCTATTTTGCTGCAGTCTTCACCAAAAGGTTAATGGTGACCAGATGCTATTAGTTAGGCTGTAACAACTAGAGGTAAGAAATGGAAGCCAAAATAAAGGAAGAACAGGCTCATGAATGTTTAAATAAGTAAGATGTAGTCAAGTAAGGGCCTGATGAAATTCATCCCAGGGTACTTCAGGAAGTAGTGGAAGCAATCTCAGAACCATTAGCAATTATCTTTGAGAACTCCTGGGGGATGGATGGGGTCCCAGAAGACAGGAGAAGGGCAAACATAGTACCTATCTTTAAAAAGGGGAACAAAGAGGACCTGGGGAATTATAAACCAGTCACCCTAACTTCGATACCTGGAAAGATATTAATAATTTGTTCCAATCAGTCTGTAAGCATCTAGAGGATAATACTATTAAGGAACAGCCAGCATGGATTTATCAAGAACCAAATCATGCCAAACCAACCTAATTTCCTTCTTTGACAGGGTTACTGGTCTAGTGGATCTGGGGGGGAAGCAGTAGATGTGATACATCTTGATTTTAATAAGGCTTTTTCCCCACAGTCCCACCTGACATTCTCATAAGCATACTGGAGAAATATGGTCTAGATGAAATTACTATAAGGTAGGTGCACAACTGGTTGAAAGATCATACTCAAGAAATAGTTATCAATGGTTTGTTGTCAAATTAGTGGGGTTTCACAGGGGATTAGTCCTGGGTCTATTCAATATTTTCATTCATGATTTAGATAATGGAGTGGAGAGTATGCTTATAAAATTTGCAGATAAAACAAAGCTGGAAGATCTTGCAAGAACTTTGTATGGCAGAATTAGAAAGCAAAATGACCTTCACAAATTCGAGAATTGGTCTGAAATCAACAAGATGAAATTCAGTAAACACAAGTGCAAAGTACTACATTTAGGAAGGAAAAAAATCAAATGCACAAATACAAAAATGGGGGAGATGGTAGTACTGCTGAAAAATATCCGGAGATTATAGTGGATCACAAATGGAATATGAGTCAACAACGTGAAGCAGTTGCCAAAAAGGCTAATAGTGAAAGAAGTGTTTTATGTAAGACATGGGACGTAATTGCCCCACTCTTTTTGGCATAGGTGGGGCCCAGGAGCACTGGAACCTCAGTAGAAATGGGGAGTTCACAAGGCCCTACCCATCTATGTAGCCCCATCCCCTGCTCCTCTAATTCCTCCTGAGGCCCTGCCCCCTGACCAGGCTGGAAGCCCAAGTCAGGCAGTGGTAAGAGCCACCCAAGGAGCTCCGGCCTCTGTGGGGAGCCCCACACGCTCCACCTGCCCTGGGTTGGGGATAGCGGGGTTTCCCAAAAGCAGTCCCCAGTCCATGTCCCCCAGGGCTCACTGACATTGGCAAGTGTGGGTTCACCTCAGCCCCCACACTGGGAAGACGGTGCCGCTGGCAGGGGATCCCCCACCACAAATCACAGCCCCTGCTGGCACTGCTCCATGCCTGCCTGAGGCTTGCAGTTTGGGGGGACAACGTGGCCCCCTATCTCCAAAACTATGCAGATATTAAGAAGTGGGTGGGCATGGCCCGCCTGGCCCCCAGTTCCAGCACCTCGGGTGAGACCTCAACTGGCATACTATGTCCAATTCTGAGTGCAACACTTTAGGAAAGATGGGAACAAATACAAGAGAGTCCAGAGGAGAGCAACAAAAATGATAAAATGTTTAGAAAAACCTGACCTATGAGGAAAGGTTAAAAAAACTGGGCATGTTTAGTCTTGAGAAAAGACAACCTGGGGATGGGGAGGGGAGAGGGCTGATAGTCTTAAGGACTGTTATAAAGAGGAGTGTGATCAATTGATCTCCATGTCCACTGTAGTGGGGATAAGTAGTAATGGGCTTCATCTGCAACAAGGGAGATTTAGGTTAGATATTAGGAAAAGCTTTCTAACCATCAGGATAGTTAAGCTCTGAAATAGGCTTCCAAGGGTGGTTGTGGAATTCCGCATCATTGGAGATTTTAAAAACTGGTTGGACAAACAACTGTCAGGGATGATCTAGGTTTACGTGGCCCTGCCTTAGCGTGTGGGGCTGGATTTGACTTCTTGAGGGCTCTTCCAGCCCCATATTTGTATGAATCCATGAAGTACTCTGGGGACCATGGTTCTGAATCTATGAATGGGTTATGTATGATTTTGTTCTTCTCTGTGGAAGCAGATTACCACATCTCCTACAGGAACTAAAAATAGTGTGTGTGGAGTGAGGGTCCCCTTGGGGGAGTGATTAAGGCAGGTGCACTGAGACTGAACTCTGGAGAGGTACACTATATGGTTTGCATATACGTCAGTCCAGACTGGGTTTTCCAGAGTCTAGGAAACAAAGAAAAGGCTTTTGGTATACAAGAATGAGCTTTAACTGGCACAGTGCCTTTCTTTCTGATCCAGCAGTATAGGGCAGCACTTTAAAAGCACAACTGCATCCTGTGTAAAGGATACACAAAGCACTACTGAAGCATAGCCATCCCTGTAGTGGACAGAAGCAACCAACCAGCATGTAGCCCATGACTCAATGTGAAGAGGGGAAATTTTCACCAAGGACACCAAGACAACGTCCTATTCTTGTCTGTGGAGAGCAGACAAGACCTTGGTTTTTAAGTTCTCACCTGAAAGATGATCTCATCTCCCACTACTCATCTTTTTTCTCATTGCAGTTTTTGAATGTAAGGTCTACCTTTCTTTAACCTCACCACCTGTTCCATCAATGCTGTCTCCTCCAGTTACGTATCCTTCCTTTCACTCCCTCCTGCTCCTTTTTCCCTCTAACCACTGTCTTCCTGCTTCTTTCCTTCTACCTACAAGCACCAGGCACTTCCCTGTCTTGAGAAAAATCTTCAGCTCTTCCAGGCTTTCCTGCTACCATCCTCCCTCTTTCTTTCCTTCTGTCTCTGGAATCTGCAAGTACACTGTCTACTTCCACAGCCTTGACCACTTCTTCACCAGCTTTCTTCTTCAGATCCTTTTCTGACTGGCTTCTGCCATCTCTTTTCCTGAAACCGCCCTTGTTTTGCCTACAGCCTATTCTTCACCAACTTAAAGGGGCAAATCTGTACAGTTATTCATCTTGATCTTCCTACAACATCAGTATCACCTGTGTGACACTCTTGAGGCACCCAGAATCATAAGCTACTCCATAAACTTTCCGCCTCAGTAAGGGAGAGTTTTGCTGGAGCTTAAAACTGTGTGTAAGCTCCCTACCACACCACTCTGTCTGTCTCACTGGCAAACTCCTTGAGACTCTGCCAGTCTTAACCTTGCCTTGCAGGTAACATTCAGTTACCTAGTTCCAAAATTCCCAGGAAGAGCATTCCTTTGCAGCAGCCAGCCCCTGTCATTCAATGTCCGCAGAAATACCAAGTTCACTGTCTCAAAAAGAGACAGTACACTAGCAATGTTCCCTCTAATTTTTTACATTCATGTGTGGAATGAATTTTGTAATGTGCACCAATATGGAGGGGTTCGGAGTTTGGGAGGGGGCTCAGGGCTGGGGCAGAAGGTTGGGATGTGGGGTGAGCGGTTTGGGGGTGCAGGCTTCCCCAGGCTGCAGCAGGAAGAGAGGACTCCCACAGGCCTCTCTTGCTGCGGCAGCTCCGACCAGGCTGGGGGAGAGGCGCCTCTCCCCGCTCTGCATCTGTGCAGCCCTTAATAGCCTGCCGTGTGGCCATGTGGCTGCACAGCTTAGAAGGAACTTAATACACCAGCCTGTTGGCTCAACAGAGATTGCACAATTCACAATAATCTAACAGCACTGAGATGACTATGGGTAAAATTAAAATTAAGTTTATTAATAAAGAACAGAGATTTAAGTGATACTGAGCAGAGATAATAGAAACAAACAATGGTTACAAACAAAACAAAAAACATGCTTTCTAATGTCTAAAATTTAGCAGATTAATATCCTGGTCTCAGACAGTTTCTGCATCCTCAGAGCACATGATTGGGGGATCCACCTTTCACAGATTTTCTGAGCACTGGCCTCTTTTGTTCTTAAGTGGTGGATAACCAAGGTGTCCCTTTTCTTCTTTTTTACAGTCCAGGATGCCTTTGAAATGTATCTTTTGAAAAGCAATCCCAGACAAAGTTCCTCCCCCTTGCCGCTTATTCTTCAGGGTGCAGGCACCAAGCCCCTTCTTCATCCTCTAGAGCAAATGTACATTTATTATCCTTTGCTTGTAATCAAGCAATGTTGTTTTCTCATCCATCTATTACCTTGATCCACAAGGACAGGTAAATCCACACTCCTTTGCCTCAGGCAGGCTAGTTTACCCACTGCCTCCTCAACGTATTTTTAGAACATATTTCCAGCACATATATACATAACTCTTTATACAAAACCTGTACATATTGTGACAAAGTTCCTCCTCTACCTTGGTGGGTCTTGTGCTTATTGGCGGATTTGCTCGCCTTGGAGCTTCACAGCAGCCCTCAGTTTGGCCGTTTTCATGAACCCACAGTCCAGGTCAACTCCTCCTGTGTCTGACCAGGAGTTGGGAGGTTTGTGGGGAACCCGGGCCCGCCCTCTACTCCGGGTTCCAGCCCAGGGCCCTGTGGAATGCAGCTGTCTAGAGTGCCTCCTGGAACAGCTGTGCGACCGTTACTACTCCCTGGGCTACTTCCCCATGGCCTCCTCCCAACACCTTCTGTATCCTCACCATAGGACCTTCCTCCTGGTGTCTGATAACGCTTGTACTCCTCAGTCCTCCAGGAGTATGCGTTCTCACTCTCAGCTCCTAGCGCCTCTTGCTCCCAGCTCCTTACATGCACACCACAAACTGGAGTGAACTCCTTTTTAAACCCAGGTGCCCTGATTAGTCTGCCTTAATTGATTCTAGCAGCTTCTTGATTGGCTGCAAGTGTTCTAATCAGCCTGTCTGTCTTAATTGTCTCCAGAAGGTTCCCGATTGTTCTGGAACCTTCCCTGTTACCTTACCCAGGGAAAAGGGACCTACTTAACCTGGGGCTAATATATCTGCCTTCTATTACTCTCCTGTAGCCATCTGGCCTGACCCTGTCACAATATATAATGCAATGATATTCATGAACAGCGTGTCACCATTTTCCACTTGATAGCCAAACCATGTCTTGTAAGGTAAGTATTCTGACAACAGTGTGTCAGGTGTATTGAGTTTATCAGACTTGCTGGGATTTATTGTTACTTAACAATTTGGCCTTTCCCAGTTGGATCACAACTCATTCTTTGTTTTTTCTTCTTTCTCGTACCATGCCATTAGAGGTATTGTATAAATGTAATACATGATGGTGGAAAGGGTAACACTTACCTTCCTTCAACCAGGAACACTACAAACAAAACTAGACCTCTCTGTGCCTAGCATGGGTTATGGAGTCATCCCTAACTCATAAACCCAACATACTGAAAGGTACAAAAATACGTAAGCCATATTCCATTGATCTAATGTCACACTGACTGAAATATGATACTGTTACATTGATGTCAATATCTTTCTTCTGTAATCATTAAGACCCTAGCACAAAATCAAACTAAAGTCCATTCTATTTCAGACATCACACTCCTCTAGAAGTTATCTGTTCTGTAGCAGCCTAAAATTGTACAGCAAGTGTGAAAGAAATCAGCAACATTACAAATATTTAGGAGTGCAGAAGGATACTTTGTTATGATTAAATGCTTTATTGGGTTCATATAAACAGAGAAATATCCCTAAGAGCTATGTTTTGTACCTGAATTTAATACAACTGTCCTGCAGTATATAAAATAAATGAAAACTGGGAATAAGTCTATACAAGCATCTCAGGGTTCTGATTCCTTCAGCCCATCAAAATCTCTTATTGGGTCAAATCCTAAAATCTTTACTGTTTTTACTAAGGCAAACTCCCATTGATCTCAATTTGGCCTATTACTTGTATAGGTTTATATTCAAACAGTTACCTGATGGTACCCTATCTAATTTGTCCATTAATCTATCAGTCATGATATGCTATTACACAATTATATACATTAGCACATACAATTTTTTACATTATATACAAATATTAAAAAGATATAATAGCATGTGCATAATCTAGTGTATGTTATTTAAAACATGAAAACACTTCTATTTAAATCAATGCAGATTTGCATTTTATATTCCAACATCATCATCAAAATAGGATATCATATTGATCCAGGAATGACCACTTGATATCACATCAACAGTAATATGACTCTGTCATTTGTTGACATATGGGAATTATTTTAGAGAAATTCATATATACATACTAATACACGAATATATTCAATGGTTAAACTGTACTCAGCTGTTTAATGTAAAGATGTATTTTTATATTCTAATAACAATATAAAACACAATCTACAAAACACAATGTGAATTTTGCTACTCGGCTCAGTTGTCTCTCCCTAGTTCCATTCCTGCGTCTTTCCACAGCTTTTTTCTCTAAACTCTCTCTTATTTTGATACCTTTTTGACACTGATGTGGCCAGAGCGAAACAGAGTTTTCTAAGGACAGGATGGGAATTTCATTAGAGCCTGTGTGATTTAGGAGCACAAGACACAATTTCACCCCAAGTCTCACCAAGTTTGTTTCGAACCTGATCTAAAGCCCACTGAAGTCAATGGAAAGACTCCCATTGAGTCTCTCAGGTTCAATTAATACCTGTTTCTCATTAAATAATTCCTGACACCATACTTCTAGGACTCCTAAGACACTTATTGTCTTCAGTGGGCTTTGGATCAGTGCCATTAAAGAGGATTATCTCTTCTCTGTTCCACAAGATGATGTCTTTGCATATACACCTCCAAATCACATTGGCTTTCCCCCCCCTCCCTCCCAACTAGATCATATCCAAAACCCCTGCAGTCTTGGTCAGCATTACTGAGTTATGGGAATCTCCTCACATTCAGTCTTATGTTTTGGATTACATTACCTTACATGTATTACCAACTTGATTTTTCCTGGTGGAATATCATTTTAAAATTTACTCCAAGGTTAGTGCAGAGCATTTTAACATCTTCGTTGAGGGCCACTACATGCAGAGTCCCACAGAGTCCATATTCTCTCTCTCAGTGGTAAAATTCCCACTGACTTCAGTGGGAGCAGGATTAGCTCCAATGTATATGTAAAGCCACAAGATGTATGACATCTTGGACAACAGTGTCATCAATATCCTGATGATACTCAGTTTTATACTTCCTTTTCATTGAACCCAGAATATACACTCTCCCATTGTCTGACCAAAATTGGGGTCTGAATGAAAATGAACTGATCATGAGCCATCCCAGATAAGACAGAAGTCTGGGGACACATCTTGAGGAACTACCAGAAGCTATGTCTCTGCCATCTATTGAGATGTACTTCATTCACCATCTTCTGAGATCTGCTTTTACTAAAATGGTTCACAACCTCAGAGCCCTAATGAAGCCATTGCTGCTTCTGGACTCTAATGATACTGCAGTAGCCCATAGTGCCTTTTATCATCTGACTGATCTGTGACCGTTCCTTTCTAATACGGATTTAGGGCTATCACTGAAGACCTCTTGGAAGCTTCAGCTAAGGTAGATGAAGCAGCCCAGCTCCGTGTGGGACAGGACTGAGAGCATGACACCTACGCTCAGACCCCTTTACACTTCCAGGTGGAGTTCAAGTTTCAGGAAACAATCTCTAAAGCTCTGAAGACTCTAGACCTTGTTATTGATAGGTCACTTCTCACTTTACTGCAGCAGTGCATTTCAAGGTCAACCCTACATCCTGGAGGGGATAAAAGCATATATGACTGTGGTAAGGTCTATTTCAGTTAGAAGTAACTATCCCTAGGCCAGGAGAACCCAGCACAATGGGAATCTAGAGACAGTAAGATTATGAAATTGTGATGCTCTGATACTAAGCATAGGTATATCCCTCAAAGATTTAAATCAGATGGTGAGCTCTTCCGGGCACAGATCATGTGTTTGTCTGGATTGACTATATCCCAAACATACATAAGTATATACATGCTGTTCATTTTCTTCCATATAGCTACTTTCATAGGTCACATTGTATTATTTCTCTGTCCCCCCTGACATGTTCAACCCATGCCAGTACACTGTCATATAGTCTGAACATTCAATGTACCATTTACATTTCTATGAGCTTGAGAAATGCCTGTAAATAAAAAAAATCTTACAGATGGTTAATAAACTTCTTAAATAAAAGTGCCTAACTCTTATCCCTTCAGCAACTGTCTAGACACAGCCCCACAATATACTCATTGTATTTAAGTGGCCCACCACTCAGTTCATGCCAGAGAGCACACACTTGGAAAATTGGATTTGGGGAAGACGTCAGTAGGGCTTGTATAAGATGTTGTACTAAAGTCTATGAGCCTAATTGCTACTTACACTCACCTGCTCTGATAATGTAAAGGGCTATATTTACACTTACTTTAAGTTCCTTTATATTGACAGGAAAGCGTAAAGGCTCCTTAGTATGTAAATGAAAAATCAGGCTCCCTATATCTTACATCCTACTGCTCTTTCCTTCCACCACTACCTTGTAATTTGGTCATTCAAATACTGCTCTATCTGCTGTCGCCCCCAAGAAACAGCCCAGTGACCCTTCCCCACATCTTTCCCACTCACTGGATTCAGCTACTGGTGTTTGAGTCCATCCCTCCCCAGACACATTCTGTGTATTCCCCTTGCAAGGGATGGGCCTGACATAACCCATGTTTCATCAGAGGAGGCTGTGGCCCTCGTCTTGACTGAAATAAAAGTACAGTACTGTTTTATATTACTAGTGTGACAGCTTTTGTTGTACTTTCTATTCCAGCACTCATGTCTGAAAAACATTAATTTTATCTATCTATTTGAATGAAACCAAACAGAACAGACCTTTCTGCGACAGCTGGTGCTTTACCTTGTCTGTGGATCAGCCTACAATACAGAAGTAACAATACTGTAGCTGGAGCTAAGGGCCCAACCCTGAAACGGGACGACTATTGCGTGACAATGGTAAAGAATCAGAGAGAGTCATTTTCCTCTAACCCGAAACAAAACTCCCATAGATAAAAGAAAACAGTACTATTCCTGAACAACTACTTTTTCTTGCACTTCTTCATGGTAGAGTTTTTGTCTAGAATATCCCCTGGCCCATTCCTGCCTGGCATCCTACAGATTTAAGGGGATGGTGCATATACCTTCATATCTCCCTTCAACTACCCTTTTTTTTTGGAGTGACGGTATGAGCAATATTTAACACCACATTATAGATCCAGACAAGTCACCAGTTTCATCATTCAGACAGATCTGGCCATCTCTCTGCTGGGTATTGTCCAGCTGATGCACTTGGATTATTAAATCTGAAAGGTATAGATTCCTGTTCAATAGATTTAGGATTCTTCTCAACAGGACTAGCTCCTTTTACTATGATCATGGTGCATTGCTCCTAGCTACCACTCCATTTATGATCAGTAAAGGCATCTGAGAGATAATCCCTCAACGTGGCAGGTTTTGTTATAGCATTCTCGCCAAGTACTCTTTGACTCTGAAACACATTTCTCCTCTGGTCCATCAGAGCCCAGATTTGTGAACTGTTAGGACTTACTACAAAGTTCTCCTTTTCTTGCAAGTATTTAAGAGAGGCAGGGTGAGGTGAGAAAAGAAGGATTTGTTAATTGGAGTAAAATGGAATTAGGGAGTGGGAATGAATTTTGATTGCACACGTGGTCACCACTGTATTTTAGCAGTTAAGTGTAATTGCTGATTGTACTCTTTTAATAGTGGAAGGGGCACCGAGAACACAGGGTAGTTAATCTTAGTATGTATAATCTTAGCAGATCACCAGGGCCACATAATGCTTCCCGAGTACCCCCTCCTGGCTAGGGTTGCCTCTGTGGTTCTCATACCTCTATTTCCCCTTCAACCAGGCTCCTTGAAGGACTAACTCATTCGCCAGTGATCTTCTAGGTTCACATCCTTTAATTCACACTTCACCAGTTCTCCACAGCCTGGGAACAGACTTTGCCAAAAAACAGAACTCAGAAGTCCAAACCAACCACAAAATGTTTCTGCTCACCTTCCCTTCTTTAACTCCCACTCACAGGTTTTATTTGGCTAGGGCTTTGCAGGAGCCAGACTTGCTCCTCAGAGCTGCACCTACTGGTCCTAGGTCCATATAATCACCTCGTTCCTCAGCTTCCCCAGTTTACTGCCAGACAGCTTGCCATCTGGCAGTCTCAATTACTCTTTCTTAGCCATATGCCTCCTTGTACCTTCCTGGTGCCTTTTATATGGAATCACTTAATTCCTCTCAGGTGGGGCATATCCTGTAATCAGGGCTGGCTTAGGCCCAGTCTCTCCAGCCCAAGGCCTAGTCACCTTGTTACAGTAAATTTTTAAAATCTAAATCCATCAATTGAAATAAAGACTAGGGCCACACAGCAATTCAAGGCCACAAAGCAATTCAACCAAGCTTGGAACCAGCTAAAGACACCACTTCTTTCTTCTGAACAGAGTACCTTGAGTAGTCTCAGCTATGTTGGAATATAGCTATGTCACAGTGAAAAAAGCTGGTGGCCCAATATTCTTCCCTCAACCAGTGTAATTAGGACTGGGTCCCTTGGTTTACATCTGAGTAAGCTATCAGCTGCATTTTTATGGTTAAAGAAGAAAGTTTGAGGCCTCTTTGGTGTCTTGTGGCCTCACATCCCTTAAGAAGGACAAATTAGCAACAGAATAAAAAATTCCCTCTAAGGTTGGTAGCACTGGTCTGATCTGTTGACCCATGAGCAGCAGAACGAAGTTCACTTCAGTGACTCATGGCAGAGGAGTGGGGGAGAGAAGAAAAGCTGCCCATGGCTCAGTACAGGGGGTCTTTTCATTGTAAAATTCTCTTAGTAATCTCTATCACTCTACCTGCTGGTCCATTCCTTTCCCTGCTTGTCCATTGTGGGTGGTGGGGTTGGAAGTTATAGGCCTGAAACCAGACTGTATCCTTAAATTCAGAGTTGCCAAATTATGGCTTGTTGTCACTGGCTGTTTCTTCTGTAGTGCCAATGAGAAAACATGTCTTACCTTTTCTATGACCCTTTGATTTGGAGATTATATCTTTCACCATGAGAAGAACAAGCCTTTCCCCCTTCTTACTTCTTCATTTAACCTCTTTAGATCTACACAGATACAGACATGCCCATTCTGATTAATAACCACCATAGGGACATGCCATTGTGATAGTCTCATTAATGTGCCCTGTCACACCTTCTCCTCTGTCCTATCCAGTTCTTCCACTTTGGGAAGTAGAGGGCTTGATTGTATTATGCACACAGAGTATGGTTTCTTCTTTCAGCAGGACCACACTGGTTCTCCTTTAAGTTATTTTCAGTGACCACTCTCCCAACTGTCTCTACATATTTTATCAAGCCTGTCTCAATAGATATGGTTCAATCTACTTATGATAATCTCATTAATGACAAATATTCCATGCCCGTGTAGCTACTTTAAGCTTTGAATTGACACTGGCCATTTATCTGTCCTTCGGGAACACTAAGGGCCTGATCAAAATCCACTGAAGTCAAAGTCAACCTAAAGAGATTAAATTGGTTTCTACTGACTTTAGCTATCTCTGGTCCAAGCCCTGAAGTAGGCTATGCAATCCTAGCTCTGCCCCCTTTCTCAAATAGTATTCCATACTATTTTTTCTAGAACTTTGGGTACATGTGTAATACTTTCTCCTACTGTGTACTACTCTGGGTGTGCCAGACAGTGTCTACTAAAGTCATGTGAATGTAAGATGCACAGTGAATGAAAGAAGGGCTAAGTAAAGGATTCTCCCTCTACAATATCCACCAAGAATCCATCAAGGATTCTCTGTGCAACTGACAAAATACTACCTATAAAGCTGCAGGGGAAAGACCAGAAGGCTATTAAATAGGGTTATTAGAGAAATAGTGTGTGACCATGCAATTAAAGATTGGCGCATAATACAGGCGCAGGCGAGCAATAAGGTTGAATGGGCCACCTATACTTTCCTTGATTTGGAGTCCTTAACTCTGCTAACAGGGGCTTTTGTTTGTACTTTCCTAGACCTATTTAAAAGGCCAAAGAAAAGAAATGGCCCAATCTGTAACTGTTTGGCCAGCCACTTCCCGCGCCACTCACGGTGCCCTGAGTGCCTTCATTATTGCAGAATTATCCTTGATGGCTTTTCTGACAGCTGAGGCTCACTTGCAGCAAATCACGGCAGTACCTCGGTTTCCTGCTGTATGTTACCCGTAGTAACAGGCGGCGTTGGGTTGGACCCATCTCCTCTGGGCTTTTGGGGAGAAAGCAGCCCCTTCTTCTCTCGTCCCCAGGACACTCATGCTGCCCCGGCTGTGCAAGCAGCTGCCCATTGAGCTCTTTTCCAGCTCCCTTTCAGATCCCCTTCTTGCACTGCCTGCCTAGTGAGGGCTAGTATTTCCTCCGGTTTTATTGCAGACGGAAAGGCCTCCCTGCCTAATCTAATTCCCCTCTCCTTTGTCACAGGCAGATGTCACTTTTACATCTGTGCGTCTGTTCAAACGCCCCCCCCTCCAGCCCGGCAGATGTTACCACCGGTAACGGAACGCCAGCCAAAAGTAACGCGCAGGTCCCTCTGCTGGAGGGAGCCTGTTGTGAGCCAGAGGCGAGCGCTCCCCTGCTTCTTTCCTGCGGGCAACCCCCCCTGCAGAGACCAGCCCCAACCCATGCCCCCAGAGCACGCACAGCATACCTGAACATACGTGCCAAAAAGCGGTCCTCTGCACACTCCTATAAAACACAGCAATGAGGCACAGCGAAAGAGGAACGTTCATCAACTCGTAACACAAACTCAGCACAGAGCCCCACAATTACACACACAACAAACGCTCAGCCAGGCACAACACACCAATGCACACACCGTACGCCTTTCCTCGCACATTGCATGTAAGTAGCAATATTCTTACACGCACGTAACACAGAGTTCACACATGAACGCACGCACAGACCACACCATTCACTAGCCTGCAAACAACTTTCTGAGAGGCTGAAAAAATCCATTTTGTACTAGACGTAGTCCAGGAATTAACCACTTCTGAAACGAACTGCCAACCCCCTTGCTTCAATAGGGCTTCTTACACTGGTGACTTTCGAATGGGTCGAGCTATGTCAGTATAGCTGTACTGGTGGTGCTAACCTTTAGTGTAAATGCACTGTACTGGGAGATACAGACACATCACGTCTCCACCCGCCCTCTCACCCCCCCCCCCCCGGCAATGCCTCAGTTTCCCCACAATACTTTCTTCACACGCGCCCACTCCCTCTGACACACAAACATAGACACGTAGTCAAAACACCTTCAGACTAATCAAGCCATGTTGTCTACAGGCTGAGAAAGAAGTGTTTATTTGTCTTCTATTTTAGGTGCTTTGGAGGAACTCAAATATTATGGGTATTTAGATAGATAGATACACTGTAGCATATACCCATAAAAGCACGTCGGAATAGTTAAATGTAAGTTAAACGTTACAGTATGGTGAGATCTGGGGAGGGGAAAACCAACATAAAATTCTCTCGCATTGAGAAAAATGTTATTGACCACTATTTTTGTTGCTGTTTCTTGCTGTATATTCTGGGGAGCTAGTCTGATAACTAACAGATTCATCTGATCCGGCGACATGATACAGGTCAGAGGATAGTGACCTGCAGTAATGATCCTAATGGATAAAAGAAAAGCCCCATTTTCCTCTTTTAACCAAATCGACGACTGCACAGTGAAAAATCGACTCCGACGTGACATCCACTGCGGAATAATTTGAAGGCTTCCCCCAAATAAAGCAATCAAAAAGAAATTCTCACTGGTATTAATATTTTATTCATCCCCATGTTACTGTGTTTAGCCTGCGGTAAAACAGATTCATAGAAGTGAGACATTATGGGCCTGACAAGCGTTTTCCCATGAATTGCTACTCCAATACAATGGCATTTTGTTTGCTGTTTTGTTTCGCTGTCCTCTAACATTCTTTCTGACTTTCAGGGTGGAGGAAAAGATTCTCCTCTCTGAATAGCGAAGAATAGGAAAGAAAAGTTTTAAAGAAACTTTCAGCCTTGTTTCATTCCGGTACTTGATAACATGTAAACATTCCCCCGCTTCGCACAGTCCCTGACTTTCCTTTGTTTTGAGCTGGTTTTGCTTCTAGCATTACTTCTGTCCTTACTGAGTCAGTAATCTAGGGAGAAAGCTGCACACAGCTCTCTGTTTCTCGAGCCTGTATCAGTAAACAGCCAGGCAGGGAACTGTCCCCAGCTCTGGTTGGCTGGATTTGAATTTGTGATCTAGACAAAAGGTCGCTTTTGGAAAAAGGCTACTAGGGGCTCTAATTCTATTTGTGCCGCTTGGAAATCAGAAGGGGTTTTTCCACACTTCATTTTGATTCGATTATTTCTTACGGATGGTTTCGCTCTCCCCTCACCAGACGCGTGGGGGAAGGCTGCTGAAGCAGTTGGCCTATAGTTGCAATAATCAAATTAACCATTTGCTACAACTTTTAGGGAGAGCAGCTCGCGTGTAGAAAGAACAACTGGAAACAAAACCCAGGGGCCGGAGCCTGTGCGCCTCGGAGAAGCCCAGCGTGACTTTCATCTGCAGAGGCGAATCAAAACATCCACAAAAGATTTTACACTGGAAAAAAAACACACACACAAAACCCTCCTCCCATAAATAAAGCCGCAGAAAGGAGATAATAGAGTCAAGTGCATTAGCTCAGCGGACCGTGATCGGCTGGAAGATCCTCCCGTGTAATGACTGGGCATGAGGAGCTCACCCCCCTCAGAGGCAGCACCGTTTGGCTTTGCAGGGCAAAGGGGCTGGCGGGGGGATTGAAGGAGGAGAGGGACAGGCCACGGCTGGCACGATCGGGGGCAGAGGTGGGAATGGGGGAACGGGCACAGCTGGCCCGACGGACGGGGGGACAGGGGTGTGTGGAGTGAGCTAGACACCGCTGAGAACCCCCGGACTGGCAAGAACCAGGCGCTGAGCTGGGAACGGGCCTTGCCGAGCAGACTGAAGCCAGACAGGACTCGAGCACCAAGCTGGCGAGCCTGGATCCGGGTAGAGGGAGACAGGGCTGGGCCGAGGACAACATGGAAGGGAAGCGCCTTCTACAGCGCTGGAGCAAGCGGGCTGGCACGGCGCGCAGAGCCGCACTGACTGCTGTGGGTAGGGGCAAGAGCCGAGGGCGAGGCATTGCCAGCGAGGCTCTCCGCAGGTAGCCCTGAAAGCCCCGGACTGGTCACAGTCACGGCCGCGCGCTCATGCGCCCACCGCTGCAGAGCCCTGAAGTCCCGGCTCCTAGGCTGAGTGGTATGATCACAAACCAGACAAGGGCCCGTCACTCTCCACGCTGCATGTGTCTTTAGCGCCATAAAATGTGCCTGGAGAGCAGGGTCTCTCTTCCCTCCACGAGGTGTGATGCGTCCCTGAGGGTCTCTGCACGGAAGGCCTATCGAGGTCCAAAGGAAGGTTTTCCATTGTCCTCAGTGGCCTCTGGATCAGGCCGTAAATCTTCGCCTATTTACTTACACTCCGCAGCGTGCCAGAATGTTGTTCCTGGGTGAAAGATAGAGGCCATGAATTACAAACAAACAAATAGCCAGGGAAACATTCCAGGCCAGATCCAGGAAAGAGCAAATCAGACAATAAGTGCCCTGCAAGAGACACACTTTGAAATTCTTAAAAATTCCATTTGTTGTTT